>NC_091505.1:13030783-13183137 GCF_947461875.1 Haliaeetus albicilla
TGGCAGGAGAGTGAGGACAGCAGGATGGAGGTCAGACAGGAGAGGAGCAGGTTCCCCGGGGAGAGAAGGCACAGCACCACCATGGCTGGGGTGGTGACCCCAGGCACCCACAGGACCCCACCAGTGACTGGCAGCATGCCTCAGCATGGTCTATGCATGACCCTCCGCCAGCACAGATGCTGCACTGCTAGGTGAGGTGAAGCATGGAGGCATTGGGGAGAGGAAACTCTGAGACTATTCATCACCCTGGAGCCCAGAGCAGAGGACAGAGTCACTTTGCATCTGCCTGTGGGTCAGGGCTGTGCTCTGGGTAGCACAGAGGGCTTGCCTCAGCATTTACATGACTGGGCAGCTTCCAGGAGCCTTGCATTAAGGCAGGAGACAATTAACACGCCCCAGTTAAGCTCTCTGTCATGCTGGCTGTGGAGCTGCAACCTCTGACAGTCTGGAAGGCATGTTCCCCCTGCACAGTGGAGGGGGCTCCCAGCAAAGGCACAAGCGCAGAGGAGGTGGCAGCAAGGCCGTGGGACAAAAAGAGACAAGCCGCAGAAACAGCAGCAGCAGAGGATGGAGAAAGCAGCAGAAAGTACGAAGGAGGGGAGGGGAGAGGAGGACAGGATGGGTGGAAATGGAGGGGATGCTTTTCAGTGTAGGGAGAAAGACTCAGAGGTCTGTGGACAAGAGGGGAAACCAAGCCAAGGTCACTGTGGATTCATACGGCTCATCAAGCAAACAAGTTCAAAAACCTCCTGACAAACACATGCTGCAGGCAAGGCTGGAAGGCCAAGCCAGCCCTGGAGCTTGCTCCAGGCAGGGACTCTTACCGAAGGCTGTGGGATTTCTTTTTGATCTCGTTCCAGCAAAGATTCATCTCCAGAGGGGCCCAGGGCCTGGCACCACTGCTTGGAGCCCGGGAGGTTACACACAAAGGTCCTGCACCATCCTGTGAGGCTTCAACCTGGGCAGAAACAGAACCACGCTGCATCCAGAGGTCACTGCCTAGTGCTTATGACACTTGCCTGTGGACACCTACCCCCCCGCTCCCCGTGTTGACCCTGCCTGGCTTTTCAACTCCCAAGGGGGCTGCCTGGCTTCCAGAGGGGTCTGTTAGCAGCTCCAGGGAAGCTCATGGTCATGCCTGGAGGAAGGATGCAGTGCCAGCTCCAGCAGCACTAAGAGCAAAGGTTGAAGGAAGGGCTTACTGCGTATCTCCTGTTCTGAAGGATCTCTGTGCTCCTCAGTTATCCAGCAATGAACTTTTCTCACTGCTAGGTATTAAATCAGAGCTGGCCCTTGTGTGTCACAGTCCCTGCAGGGCTAACAGTGATTTATTTCCACGCCATACAGGGCTGCTGTGCTTCAAGAAGAGGCGAGCACCATGGGTCCTGTTATTCCTAGGGAACAAGGGGAACTGCCAACCTCCTTCACGCCATCCCCAGTACTGGGAGCTGCCACCTGCTCCTCTACAGAAGCACAAGGGTATTCCATGCCTGCACAGCAAATCTGAGATGCCGCTTCTCCTCCACAGATGCTGCTTCTCCTCTGCACCTCTCCAGAATGAGCAGTGGTGGGAAGGATGCTCTGTGAGGCCGTGGAGCAGATGACAGCAAATCCTAACCCAGCCACACAAAGGAAGCACACTTTGTACCATGCCACTCAGCCTGGAAAACTGGCTGCTGATACCTGGACAACAAATCCTCAGTGGCTGGGGGAAGGAATCCTCTCCTGAACTTTTAGCACTGTATCATGCTCCTGCTCGTGATGGCAGCAAAGACATCGTTGTACTTGCTGGCGACAGTAACACACACCAGCAGGACTAGAAGCACCTCACATAGGACTCGGTGAGTGAGAGGGGATTTCCTCTCTGAAAAATAGTTTGTTGTGCAAAATACACAGACACATTGCATTTCCACAAGTGAGACGTTGATGCGCTTTGTTCTGGAAATGGCACCATTTCGATCTAATGCTACTTTGATATTAGAGCTCATTTATGATAATTATCCCCAGGTGATTAATCAAGCATAATTAACTGCATTAGCACTTTCTAAACAGCACATACAACAGGCACCACTTTGCCAGAGAAGGGCAGCCACCTCTGGGGGAAAGCAGCAGCTCTTCCAAAGGGAACGTGGAGATACGTGTTACTTGTCCTGTCCAAGGGCTCCTGGAGGTGTCCAGGGGACAGATCCAGTCAAGCCAAGGAGAACAACAGGCAGGAGGAAACCATCAGACAAGGAATTTGGCCGCACAGCTAAAACAATACCCCCTCCATCCCAGTTCTCAGAGAGAAATCAAATGATCACTGAGACTGGTGCTAAGTTTGCTTCATCTAAAAACATCTAACGCTAGACTGTTCTCTGCCTCCCCATCCTGCCACTCCAAGAGCATCAAGAAAACAAAGAAAACCATCACCCACAGAGTTCACAGGAATCTTGGGGCCATGAATAATAAACCACTCAAGCTAAAATTGCTGCTTGCATGTAGAAAATTCAATACTCTGCATGTGAACATCCTCATGACACTGAAGTAGGTTAGCCCCATAGTGCGGCCAGGGAACACTCCAGCCCTCCCCTCTAACCCAGAGGATACCAAAGGAAGGGATCAGCTCTACCTGGGTGCAACTGCAGCACAGCTCAGCAGACAACACAGTCTTCCCAGCCTTGTTTGAAGAAGTTAAAAGCCCACCAAGCCTGCAACTCACAGACCATCCCCAGCAGATGAGCCAGTGACAGTGGCCAAGCAGGGCATCTGCTCCCCTAGAACAAAATCCCTGCAAGCAAGCAGAGGGTAAAAGCAGTGCTTTCCCTCTAAGCGTCCCCTAAGCATCCCTTCCCCAGAGCCTCAGCAGCAGCAGCCTGGATCTGCATTCCCCCTCCACCCTTGAACAGCTTTATTTTCAGGCACAGAACACTCACACAAGCTCTGGCGAGCGCATCTACCTGTGCTTAGCCACAGATCCAATGCAGGGCTGCTCAGCTTTGCCGGAGGAGCAGGCATCGCCTCCCACCCCTCCGGGTGCCACCAGGCACCCGGCAGGGAAGCAGGCAAGTGCCCTGTGCTTACCAGAGCGGGCCGCCCTGAGAACTGACCCCCCAGGAATCTGGAGGGGGGCGGCTGTGCCTCGCAGCCAGCCTCAATCTCAGCTTTGTCCGGTGGCATTCCAGCAGCCTCCAACCTGCCTTAACCCCAGTGGTGCCATCGTGGCCGCCTGCAAAGCACAAAGGGGACAGAGATCTGTGTGCTGCAGGGCACCCTGGCATGGGAAAGGTCTTTGCGGGAAGCTGGCTGTGCACAGAGGGATTGCTCTGGGCACTGGGGAAGATCCACCTCTGCAAGGGCATGACAAAGGTGATGGTGGGCTGGGCTGGGGTGACCAGCAGACACCTTGCCCTCAGATGATGGAGCGCGTGCAGGGCAGACAGGGGTGTTTGCCAGGGAAGAGATTTACCCAGGGAATGGCCCCAGCAAGCTTTGGCTACCTGGAATGTAAATAGTCAGGTCCTTGAGACCTAACCCCCAAGAAGCCAAAGATGCCCTTGTGCCCACCATGTGCCCCAGCCCAGCACTGGGTGCCAGCACAGATGTTCCTGCCCACCTAGACTGGGTGCAAATAGTTTGTTTTTGCCAGAAGGCTCTGGGCTGGCTCCTTGTGCCCCCCACAGTCCTGCTGCCCAGCATTGTTTCCGTGCTCTCCTCCACCTACAGGGAGGGAATGAAAAGCTCCCTGTATCTCTCTCTCCCTCTCTTCCCCTCCTTCCCTGCCTGCACATCTGACTGCTGCCATCTCTCCCTCTAGAACCAGCACGGCCAGCCTCCTCTCCCCACCACCTCCCAGGCCCAACAGATGCAGAACCAGCTCCCAGACTGAAGGAGGGGGGCTTCAGCAAGGCCAGGGCAAAACTAAGGATGAGTTGTCTGCAGCCTGCAGAGAACTTTCAGGACAAGCAAGGAAAAGAGAGGAAGGCTGTTTCCTAGGTGGCAACACCTACACCTGTGAGGAGGAGGGCATGGCAGACCCTTTGAATGAGGCAGGCTGTCATTTAACATTGCAGGAGCTAGCAGCCAACTGGTGCATGGCACCCAACACACTGATGCCCACACAGAAGGAAGCCAGGCTCAGGCAGGGAATGGGGGAAACCTGTAGTGGATATGACCTGAGCTGAGAATGTCTGCACCCTCACTGTGCGCTGTCTTGCAGCTCAGTGGTGGTGGGTCCCACAGGGTGTCCTGCCCCAGCTCCCCTCTCCTCTCCCAGCAAACCCCACAGGACTCTGACCCCCTCATAGAGGCTTGGACTGCTCAGGCAGCTCAGGAGGGCACTTCCCTGCTCATCTATCCCTCTCCCTCCTTGCTTCATCTGCTGGGCTGTTCATTAACCCCCCATGCACTGGCCTGGTAGCAGCTACCTAACAGCCACCCCAGGGCCAATAAGCCCTAACTCAGCTAGCAAAAGCCTGCTCCAGCTGCAAGCCTCATCCTTGCATGCTGCAGCCATTCCAGAGACAGCTCTGCCTTCCTCTTGTACACCCTGGCTCTCTGGGGCAGGATGGGTCCAGACGGATGGCAAGCCACAGCAGGGAGAGCCCCAGGCTCAGCCTTTGCTTTTCATGTTTGAAGCATGATGAAGAAGGAGAAGGCAGAGCCAGGGACCTCATTTGTCCTGGGAGCAACACTGCCAGTGCCCAAGGAAAACCGGCATTGTCCATCATCCCTTGTCAGGTAAGAGGTACCCTGGGGCCAACAGCTACAGGCAGCAAAGGGGAAACCATACTCTAGCAGAGTTGAGGCAGCGTTTCCCCAGCCTTGCTGTCCTGGGTGACTCAGGACAAGGTGCTAAACCAGCTTGTGACAGCTCAGTGCAGAGCACAAGGCAGGCAGCCTTGCAGACAGTCACCATCACACCTTTCTGTTCTCCTCCACTCTGCCCTGCCATTTACCCAGCAATCCTGGAGACCTTCACCTCTCTGCCTGGCTTTCGTGAGGACCCTGGCCTGCCAGTCAGAGACCCTGGAGGAAGGAGGAGGGAGACCAACAGCGTCAGCATCCACTTTCTGTTCCTCAAGGTAACTAGACTAGAAAGAGGTCAGGCTCCTCCTCTGCCTTACAGCATTCACCAGGGGCTTATTTCCAAACTCTTCTCTGCAAGCAGGAAGGTTAGAAACCTACATTTTCAGCAAAAGCTGACGTTCTTCCAAGTTTCCAGGAAAAAAGTAAACCCACCAAATACACAAAAGCTGTTAATGGTGGTCTCTTGCTCTTTATTTTGAAGGAAGCTTGAAATCCACCTCTGCAGGTTGTCACTCTTGCTCTACTTTCAAAAACACTTTGCAGCCAAAACGCTCAAGGAGAGCTAACATTCTCATTAAGTGCAAGCCGATGGGGGGGCTGGAGCTAACAGCTTTCCCTGCCACCAGGAACAGAGGTCCTGGTTTGCTCCACAGACATTTGCAACCACTGCAAAAAGCTGCCATGAGAAAAGCTCCCAGACCCAGCTCTTACCTGAGGCAGTGGGTGGGCAGTGCTGCTGTGCTGCGCCTGGTCTGTAATGTGCCACTCAGGACATCGTGGGAGGACATAGGACCATTCCTGCATCACCAGGGGCTGCATCAGAACCGATGTTCATGGGGACAGAGACAACTCTGGGCACGAACACCTGAAAAGCAGCATGAGAATCCCTGGGTCAGTTTGCACCTCCTCACGGAGCTGACCCCCTTCCCAGGTGCCTAGTGTGCTTCCTTCACGAAGGCTGAAGACTAAAAGGATGCATTTGTTTTAATATATTTGTACTAATGTTGCAATCTTTTTTCACCTAAATGTCCAACTCTTTTTTGCATCTAATTATACAATTTGCTGTAATGATATCCTGTGTTAGTGAGTCCCACAGATTATGTTGCATTTTTAAAAAGGGTTGACTTTATTGAACTACAGGAGATGCCCAGGGTTTAAAGGAGGAGGTGAGAGAGGATCTCACTGTCATGTCCACTTATGTTTAGACATAATAGACATATCCCCATAACCAACAATATTTTCAAACATTCTTTTTCTCTTTTATGTTCAGAAGGAAAATTGCCTAAAGCCTCAGTCCCCCATACATGCATCTCACACTATCAGCTACCTTTTCATGAGTTTTTACCCATTCTGAGTTATAAAATTCCCTTTTTTATTCTGTTTTTAAAACTGTACGACCTATAAAGCCAGTTAGCAGCGGCCTCTTGTCTATTCTATAGATCTGAAATGCAGCCTCTGGTCACAATGCTGGTTTTTTTGTTGTTTGTACTCTGAATAAGCTAAAATAGTGATTTATCCCACTGCCAGAATCATCTTGGCTTTACAGAAAGACATCAGAAAATAAAGCCTAGAGAACAAGGTGCAAGGTAATATTTACTTGAATCTGGCAAATTTCTAGAACTGAAGCACAATCCCACAACTCTACATTTGGCTGGTGGTAGTGCCATGAAAGGAGCTGAGCACAAACATGTTCACAGCAGGATGGAGACCTAATGTACAAAAGCTGTGAACACTACACAGGGCTTTGCCCAGACCACACTCAGCACATCTGAGGTCAGATGAGCAAATCAAAAGTGTTGCTTGAATACTGCCTGTGATGGGTCAAGAGGCAGTGCTGAGGGACTGTGCTGCCTCCTGTCCAACCTACTACCTAACTTGGTGATTGCTTTCCTACTTTTAGAAGGAAACTATCACCTGGCTCCAGCAGCCAGACCTCCAAGTCCAAGCGGAGATGGGACTGCTTCCAAGGTACAGACAGAGCGATGCTGCTGGAAGAAGGTTGTTGACTCTTTCACACCCAGCTCACTTGGACCAGCTGAGAAACTTCCTGCTTGGTCCTGGCAGGGCAGGAGCAGGCAGCACATCCTGCACAGCCAGCAATCATGCTGGACAGCCTGGTGAGGAGAAAGCCCCCAGGACCTGGTACACGCTGCCCACCCCTCATGTTTTCACATCCCTCACTCCCTTGCCTGGGCTTTCACTGCCTCTCTCCCCTCCATTACACACATTAAGAGAACAGCTTATCCTGTTAGGATTTTTTAAATCCCTTAGTAATTTCTACAGCCATAATTCTCTCTCTCTCCAGCAGAACAGCCTGTGCCGAGCTCTCCAACATGCTGATAATCCAAGGTCCTGTCCTTTACCCCTCCTGCCCATTTGCACAAATGAACATCACAGACTGTGCATTGCAGCACCCTCACCCTGCTTCTTTCCCCGTGCAGGCATGATCATCAGGACACATTAATAGTTATAAATTCCAGGGTCTTCAAAGCCCCACAGCCTCGCGGGGCAAATTCACCTCATGCAACTCCAAGGGTACAGTGGATGATTTCCATCTTTGACAGCAGGTAACACCACGTCCTACTCCTCCAGTGCTTATGCTATTTGGGGTCTGAGCTGTCCCTGATCCTCTAAATGACCTCTAGATGAGGGCCAGTCTAGCAGAGATACAGTTCTCAGGGCATGAAGTTATTTTGCCTCAAAGCCTTCATCAGAGGAATGCCATTGAGCTCTACCACATGACTGGGAAATCCATAGCTTTTGCCAATGAGGTTCTGTGACATCTCATTGCAGCTGCCATAGCTGCCATCCTGAGGCCTCAGTTTTTCTGTGGCGCAGTGCAATGTAATTGCAGTGATGTGTGCTGGCCAGGCAGGTTCAGCCAGCCCTTCAACACCACACACAGGGGCCCTCCGTTCCCAGTCCTCCCAGCACAGCCTGGTCATTTGTTCCTCCCACCAGCACCACTGAATGGGAGCAATACTGGGAAGGTCACTAGCTCTGATCTTACTGCATTTTCCTCAAGGATAAGTCTTCATGCACAGCACAGGTGCTGTCCTGGAGACAGAGATGGGTAAACCATGTCCTATAGGTATCGACATGTAGGACATGGTGGGTCTCCATGCTGTCTGCCAGCATTATGGAAGTAAGAATAGCCCTTGCCTCACCTCCTAAGGGCCGGGCTCCTGAACTCCTTCAGTGATGACAAGGTCTGTCAGGACACAGAGCCATGGCACAAGGTAACTAAAGCCTGTCTGAGGCAGCACTCAAAGAACAAGACTGAGCTGGAAAGCTAAGTGCCAGCAAAAAACACTACCTCAAGCATGTCCTGTGCAATATCTTACTGACACAGAAACTTTATTGCAGGTTTGATGGCAATGGCTCAGCTGCTCTTTGCCACTCTGCAATTGCAAAGACAACGCCCAGATATGCAGAACCCAAGATAATATGGAAATAACTCAGCTGCATGGCAGCCAGCACAAAGGAGGACATTCAGTGGGAGAGAGAGACAACCAGACTGTGAGGCACGACTGCAAGCAAACCAACAGCTACATATGATCCCTTGCCAAATTCCCTGCTATTACAGGAACCAGGCAAGGAGAAATGCTCTTGATCTGCTCTGCTCCTCTGTCGTGGCACACAAAATAGCTCCTGACTCTTGAGCTTTTACTTCAGTGCTTCAGTACGGCACTGTGTCTGGGCACTGCAGCATGTGGAGTAGATGTTTTGTGGATGCTTCCTGGCTAAATGTCTGTTGCCTGCTGCCTACACCTGTCAAGAACTAGCCTGCAATCCACCTTGCCTCTCCCACACCAGTGTTCACCCTCTGCACACCGCTTTATGTTGGTGTTGGGGACCCAGTATGCTATAGCCAAGGGACAACATCCATCAAAAAAGATTTAAGTGTTGGCAACTAAAACTACCATCCCCGCAGTCTACTACAAGCCTCTACTTGAAAAGGAGTTGAAAAATCCTCCTTTGGAGGACTCAAGGAGCAATGTGGTCAGGCAGTCCAACCAGATTTAAAGCAACATTGATCCTCTGGGCACATTTCTGTGCAAGAAGGAAAAACATCAAGGCCTGTGTGAGCAGGAGCAGGTGAGAATTTCCACAGGAAGACATTGCAAGAAGCAGTCTTAGTCACCACAGAGCAGGCACTGGGACACTGCACCCATAGAGTGGAGAGCACAAGGAGTGAAACCTTTCCCACTGGTGTGTCTCATCTGGTCTTTGCTGGAGGCCCCCACTGCACCACTCCAGGCCCAAAGGTAATCAGACCCTTCCTCAGAAAGATCAGGTACAACCTTGTTACATGATGCTGTTTTGCATCCTCCCACGTGAAAAGCATCTGACACTTGCCTCTGCCCTTAGTAGACCTTAAGAAATGAAGCATTAGATATTTCACAGTGTTACAGCTTCCAAACACTTTAGTAACCAAGTCACAACTTTTTAGCCTAGTTGGAGACCATGATGATTCTCTAGCTGAAAAGTAAGAAAGCCAAAAACCTTGATGTTACTTCAACAGCTGAATGCTTGGGCATTAGGGTGTATTCAAAACAAAGTAGTTGCCTTTTTCCTCTTCCTACATGAGCTGTATCTGTTACGAATTCAGCGCTGGAGAGCCTGGCTCACCACACTGCTTTCCAGGCAGTCTGACAAAGGCAGCTGGAATAGTCTTTGCCCAATCAGTTCTGCTTCAGCTCTACCACACAACTTACTGCTCCGCTCAGCAATCTCTACACTCTTCCTACTTACAGACCTGTTGCAGCAGCAATGCTGGCTAGCCAGAGAGGCAGCGCGCAGGTGCACAGGCTATGCCCCATCTCCTGTAGCATCTCTTCTCTGTCCCAGCCAACAGTAAGATGACAGCTTGCCACCAGCGCACATGCTGCACAGTGTATTTCTGCTGTTTTGCTGCATTTGTTTAAAATCCTCCTGATACAAACCCAGATCCAAACCCTCCTAAACATCAAGGGAATTCACACTGCAGCTGACCTGCATCGGTAAAAGTAACCCCCAGGATTAGGGACCTCCTCTGGAAGCTAGAGTCCAATGTCAGGTGCTGAATTTCCGGCTCTCTACCACATATAACACCAGCAAATACAGCATATAGGTCAAGAGGTCTCTCAATCACAAAAGCTTATGCTTTGAATTGCTAATTTCCTCCAAAATGTTCTTTCTGGACTGAAACTTTCCACTTCAGATCTTGGCCAATAAGGAAAAAATATGGCAACATTTTGAGGCAAGGCAGCTCAGCCTTTATCCCATGAGGGGAATGGAAATATAAACACATTCCCTGCTGCTGGAAATGTTAATGACTTTGTTGTTGTTTAACTTACTGTACAAGAGAAGTAATAACATTTTAGCTCAGCATGCTCAGTGTCCTTTAAGGGGAAAGGTGGGAGGCTTGTAGATATTTCAAAGTTCAGCTCCCATGTAGATGCTAACAAAGAGAGCATTCCCAAGCTGGCAGACAGCAGGACTCCCTTGACAGCGCAATAGCACATCCTGTTCCAGCAAAAATTATTTTTTGCACATGTAAGTAAATAGTTTAAGCCTAAGATCGAGGGCCAGCAGACCTACTTCCCAAGACCCCGCTAGGTCAAGGTTTGGTGAGAGAAGAAAGAGGAGTCTTTGTCCCACTGGGACCAAGCGTACAAACAACACAACTCCCTCTTAGAGTATGGGCCCTTAGTCTCCATCTCTTCACAAACCAGGAATAGATACCTAAACATGCTCCTTAAAAAAACCACCCCAACAGTCTCCTGGTTCTCACTTGCTCCTGTGTACAAGGAAACGGGAAAAGGACTATCAGCAATCTTCCACAGGATTGGGCATTTACAACCCCATCATCCAAGGGGTAAAAAAAACAGATGCCAAAGCTGCACCTGGGCTTCACACTGCACTTCCACCTAAGTACCAGGTCCCCTTCATTAATTAGAATGAAGGGTCCTTCAATTAAGCAGCTGTCCTTAAGAAGTAACATAAAATTTTTGCTGTATCTGGTAGTGAGCAAGTGGCACAGAAGATGCCATATTCACTGAGGGTGGGTGAAGTGGGGCACTCTTGCATCTAATGAGCTGCATTCTTAAATGACTTTGAGCTCATAACAAAAATATAATTTTAGTTCAATGGATAAATAGGTGCCACAGGTCCTAATAAAGAAGCAGCATCTCTTCTGCTGGCTCACTTGCTCTCCATTTTCCCAAGCAAAATACACACATGCACACAAAAACTCAAGCTGAAAAATTTCAGCAGTTAGTCTTGGACCAGAGAACTGGGACGATGGTGTCCCCAGCTAACCAGGTGAGTGTGGGTGCATGCCCACAACACAGCCATGCAGAACTGACTGCTCATCTCTCTGCTTAAAAATAATTTATGGGAATTTATTTTGGAAGATTTAAATCTAAATTTCTTTCACATGCCATTTCAGACTCCCAGCTGGGTTTTGAGCTGCTCTCTCCAAAACTCACTTTGCCTAGGAATTCTTCCCATCTCTTCTCCTCCTCCTTCGATTAGACAAGTACTACAAATAATTACCCAAGCACCCTGAGGACCCAGCTGTAAACAGACAGCCCTGCTGTGCTGGACACAGAGAAGTTGCTGTCTGGTAGATCTGACAAACAAAAGGAGCAAGGGGAAGCAGCAAACATCCTCCAACCTCCCAAAAGGGACAGTGCAGGCCTGGCAGGGCGCACTTGCCTAATGACCAAAAGAAGGTTGCACCAACCATAAAAATTGAACCCAATTCTTCATAGACTTGGTCATGTCCTGTAGCCCTGAAACCAGCCTATTTAAACCCACTAAAAATCCTGAGTCTTGTCTTTGTCTTTCTCCTCTAGGAACCCGAGCTTTCCTTTCCCTGCTGTTAGAGGCAGGAAACGAGTCTTGCTGCATTGTGAAAAACACATCACCCATTTGCCATACGGTATAACTGATCAGCAATAGTGGGAAGAGCACACCCACCACACAGCGATAGCTAAGGTAATGCTGTGCTAACTTTTTGCTTCCTTGACGCTTTGTTTCTCATTCTCAGTGTCAAACTAATATCTATTTCTCTGTACTGAATATTCTGCCTTGCCCGCAACAAGCTTGTCTTTATAATAAACTCCCAGTCAATGCACGGGCTTCTCTGGCCTTCTGAAGACGCGCATTTTATAAGCAGGCTGTGTGCCACATGAAGTCACATTTCCTCTCCTTTCTTGAGATGTATCAGAGCAACCTTATTCTTATGCTAAGGGAAACAGCAAAGGAAAATGGGATGGATATATTTTGGCTCAATTCTGAAAAGCTCAGTTTCATCTTTATACACCTGTGAAAATGAAGCGTTTTTTAAAGACTGAATTCTTTCTTGTCAGTATGTCTTGTTTCACGAGACTTACAATTCCTCTTTTCTGCTTTTATCATAGGCATCCAGCCTCAAGTGGAAGCCCTGAATATATTTCTCAAAATAGTATTAAAATCAGAAATTCACCATACGTCTCCAAAACTCAGGGCTTTCATCTGAACCCATTCATTTATTCCCTTCCCCATCTCACTTTGTTTAGTTTTGAAAAGAGTCACTCCAACCTGAGCAAACCCATTCACGGTTACAGTCCTGGCCAATTTTGGCAAGTAGGATTGATCTATCTCAGGTATTAAACCAGAGAGAGATGGTCCTCATTTTAGTTTCTTCAACTAACGAAGCATCACATCACAGTGACCACTCCAACGCCTTCCCATCCCAGCACTCCAGGCACCCATGTTCCTGGCCACAGTGCTGCAAAACAAGATAGTTTGAAATTGCCCATCTATAGTCTGGTCCCTTTCTGGAGTGCCATCACACACTTCTTGTCACCAGACCCTGCCTGGCCAATTCCTGCAGCAGCAGAGAAAGCAGCTTTGAGCATGGGGATCTGGCAGGGGAGGATGTGAGGTGGCACCAGAGCCACAGCAGGCACACAGGCTACACACGGCTGCCAGAAAAACAGAAACCCTCCCAGCACGACTGAGCCTTGTAGCTGGGACTTTGCACAGTGTGTTGCTGTAGGGTACTATGGTCAGGCAATAAAGGGCATTAAAGACAATAATCAAGCAAGAACTCTCATGGCTCCAGAGACACTGGTGAGCAGCAGGAAAGAAGGTGTGAAGGACCTCAGATTAGGGCACAGGTAAAACACAGACTGACAAAGATTTGACTAGAGATTTTTTTTTTCAATGCTAAAAACTAAAACCCAAACAAACATTGGTTTCTCCCACAGACAGCACAGCATTTAAAAGTGTGGAAGTAATTACCCGTGTACGGTGACAGGCGTGTGGAGCAATCTCAGCATTGAGACCCCATGAATATGATGCTGGCAATTCCACCAGTGGAGCTCTACGCCGGTGATGCCATGCCAGAGGGAAGACTGAAGGGAACAGACTGGACTGGCGACCGGTAGTAATCTGTTGTGCAAAGCAGCACTGAATCTTGGTGAATGGCTGCTCAGGCTGCCCTGTCTGGCATGAAGAGGGAGGCAGAGCCCTGGGGAGCAGCAAAAGTCCCATGCCTCCTGCGAGTGGTTCTGCAGCTGGTAAGGGCTGCCCGCATCAAAGGTAAGGTCAGTGGTGGCAATATAAGGCCTTGAGAGAGGAGGAGGAGGAGGAATGAGTGAAATGGATTGGGGAGAAGCTGGGGGAGGGGAGGGCAGACACATAAAAGGAGCAAGGCACTACTGGTAAGGTAGTGAATTAAAAGGGCAGAGCTGGGACTAGAGTCTGATCCTGGCTTACTACTCAAGAAATATTTGGGTCCCTGCCTTGCCCTGCTGTCTAATCCTCCCAGGAGGATGCTAGAAGGCCACCACACACCCTGGCCGGAGCAGTCCTTCAGCTCAGGTGAAAACACTGCCAGGGTAAATAAGCCTTCAGCATGCAAAGAATCGAACATGGTGAAATTGGAATGCTGGCTACTATTGTTTGCCTTAGAAATCTGCATCACTGACTGGTTCCCAGCCTCTCCCTTGTGGAAACGGTCTTGGCCACCTCTCTTGGTCCCACTGTGTCCCCCCTGACACCCTTCTTTTCTTCTCTGCAAGTTGCCTCACCCGCACATACATGGACAGTGTTACCGTGAAGGGATACACACACACACACACACACGCCCAAAGAGCATATTTCCGAGGTTAACCATCCGTCAATATTTTCCCCTTTTCCAGCACAGCCAGGATCTGAGTGGGAAACAAATTTTGTCATGGCCTACCTTCCGAGTCCACCAGGTCTGAGACACGGGGGCAGCGGCCGCCGGGCTTCGGGAGCAGGGACTGGGGCTGCCTTTGTGAATCAGCAAAGGAGTCCCTGTGACAGGGATGCATGCTGAGGCTGAGCGCTGCTGTCTGCACGCTCCCTGCCTCTCCTCCTCCACCGCCCCGCGCTGCTGTGTTGCTATGCAATCACATCACCAGGAGTAACAGCATCTCTGCAAGCCTGCAAAGAGATACCCTTGACTTGGCAAACGCAGGAGGAACAAGGACGATCCCACAAAGTGCCCGACCCTTTGGAAGTCTCCTCGGCCAGCGATCGATCGATCCGGAGGAGGCGAGGGAGAAGAGCGGAGATGCAAAGAAAGACACACGCACAGGAGGAGGAGACAAAATACACATGGAGAGGGAGAAAGAAAAGAGCGGGGGCTGGGGGGGAGGGGGGGATATACAAATGCACAAAAGGCGCTGTGGTCTGACCTCCGGAGACCTGACACAGGCTGCTGGGCTCAGACACGCTTCCCGCTGCTTGCCGACATCTCCCTACCTCCTTTCAGGACTGGCGGCTCTCATTTTAGGTTAGATATGGCCATGCGTGTGCTGGAAAATACCAGACACATTCACCTCCTTTCTTAACTGCAATTTGGGTGTCTGGCATAAGATTTAATAACATAAAAATAGCTCATTTTAAAATTAAAGTTAAGGAGCAAAAATAGGATAATCACTTAATTTCAGATATGCTTCCTATTCTTCTTACAAAAGAAGAAAATAAGTAAAGGAAGAACCAATTCCCCAAGCTGGGAAGAAATACTGATCCAAGATTTTTTAAATGTCAGGGTATCTTGTCTCAGCTCATGAGGAACAGAAGGATTTGAGCTGCTAACTTGGCTGAGGACACAAGCAGATCTGGAGTTGGGATTTCAATCCATACGTAACAAATAGTTTGCAGTTCTTCAGATCATTCCACCCAAGGATTTCAAACTGCTCAAGATGCCAGTGATGTTATTCCCATACTACACAAAAAGAGGATGAGTTAAATGACTTGGTCAGAAAGAGGATTCAAATCTGATCCCAGCCCCACGCTTTCACCACTAGACTGTCTTGGCCTCTCCCTGGAAAAATTAAAACTTGGGAAACACGATCTTCCTGGTCCTTGTCAGAGCAACCTTTAATGAGCCTTAGCTCTTCCTTTCCCAGAGCTGGCAGACTAAAGATGTTCATTTTCTACTCATACAGTCATGTTCTACAGAAATATCACTGCTGTTTATAAAGGTTGCCATTTTCATACATTTATTCCTCACAAATGGTAGGTCAGGTATACATCAAAATGCAGGTTCACTTGGCTCATTTAGACCCAGCCAACCGATATGTAACGACAGCTTCACAATTCTGCTATGTTTCTGAAAATCATTTCTGGCCAAGACACCTCTCTCACAGCAATGGAAAACACAACTGGCAAACTACTCAGAGTGGCACGGGGCTTCCCGTGAGCTCTGCATTGAGGAACATTGGTCAGGAAATGCTGTTGCATAGAGCAACAGTGCCCAACCCGCCTCAGTTGCCCACTGCTGTGACCAGCATGGTGGGGAGGCCAAGTCTACCTTTCAGCCAGTTTTGGGACCCTAAGAACAAAACTTTCTAATCCCACACCGTTGTTAGAAGGTGGATGTGAACAGATCAAAACCTTTTCTAGGTCACCAGTTTAAACCTGGAGAAGGCTGTCAAAATATAGTTGATTTTCAGTAAAATACATTTGAGAGAGTTCTCAAGAAACCAGTGTGCTCCTTATGGTGGTACCAGCTAGAACTTCCAGCAGATGGGTGGCTGACCCCAAGGAACCTCTCCTTTCATCCTAGGTAGGTGAACCAGGAGTCAGGAGCAGAGTCCATCAGCACATAGTGAGGCAAGATGCACAGAAACATCATGTAACTACACTGAAAGGAGGAGATTTTTAAATAGCGACCTCCTTATAATTGGTTCCAAAAGGAGCAACACTGAATATTTCAAGTACCAACCCAAGAATATGTACTCACTCCACACACCTTCTGCTTTTAAAAGCTTCTTCAGTAGCTTCTGCTTCCACAACAGCTGCACTGATTCAACAAAACTCATTCTGAAATGCTGTATTTAGACCAAAAAAAGTAGATACGTTTAGGAAGACAGAAACGAGGAGAGTCTCTTCTGGGCTATTTTTGTGCATACATACACACACACAAATAGTAAGTCCTGGGTTAAGTAAGGAGAGTGAAGGGGGAAAACAACACAGCAGAGTGCTGGAAGGGCTATCCAGGTAACTCCAAACACACCATTCCACAGAGGGACATGACCAAATCCAACTGCAACATGCATCTGTCACCAACAGCATCTATAAGGGACATGACAACATGGATAAACAAAGTGACTACATATCAAGCCAAGTTACACATGCACAAGACAGACATCAGCACAGAGACATTAACAGACAGCATGAACCACAAAAACAAGGTGCTTTGCACTACATGCATCCTAAATTGTTGATAGTTTAGGGACAGCAAAATGCAGCAGGAAAAAAAATCTCTTGTGTCAGTTTAGCTTAAATTTTGAGACAAACCAGAATCTCTGGTGAAATAATTGCTTCCATGGCTGGGAGCATCTTCCTAAGTTCCCCAATACCTTCTGTTTTAAGCATAAGATTAGGACAAACAGCCGAGCAATTCAGAACTCAAAGGAAATCAGGGAGACAAACTCAAATTTGTCATAAACACAGCCTTTCACATAAGCACTACAACTTTTTAAAGCACGTGAGAAGGTTTATGAGATGGGATGCTAAATTTGGTGTGCTTTAAGTTCTGAAGAGAACTTAGTCCAAAAAAAAAATCTCCCAAGGAACTCCAAGAACCCAGCTTCCAGAAGACACAGTGGTACCTACCATATGCCTTTAGCTAACAAAAAATTTCAGACATTTTATGTTTTACTAAATGGCAAATATGTACCTTTTTAGCAAAACTAAGAATCTCCATCTACCCAACAGGGACATCTCAAGACGCACAACGCTAAATACAGTGTACAAACATACAATAGATAAAAATCAAGCCAGGTTTTATAAGGCACGAACATGAAATTGAAATCAGGTTCTGATTTACACCAGAATCACTCCCTTTAAAACACTGGAGTCTAAATAAATTTAAATCATTGAAACAGATTCCAGTTTACACTTGTGAAATCAGAATCAGCCACACTGAGTAAACATACAAAGTCACAAAATACAGAATACCCTGAATACAAATGCATTTGCTGAAAATGAATGGTGAAAACTATGCTATTTTGACATACGCTAACAGTATTTTTAGTTTGAAAATTTTAAAAAGCTAGAAGCAAGGGCTGTCTGGCCTGACCCTAAAGTCTCTATTACTTTCTCTTTATTCAAAGTCAATATTAATTTGGCCAAATCACTTGTAAGCTGGACCATCCATCACACTAAGTGTTTTGCATTACCAAACAATAAAAATATTAACTAAAATTCTAGCATTCGCATTTTCAACACTTGAGGTTGTTGACACCATTAAAGGCTGTTACTACTTGTACTTTTTTGCTTCCCATAACCTCCCACCTATTGACTTCCTCTTCAAAAATAGTCCCTGTGTTCTCGGTTTGTGTGGCGGGGTTTTTGGTAGCGGGGGAGGGGCTGCAGGGGCAGCTCCTGTGAAAAGCTGCTAGAAGCTTCCTCGGCTCCAAGTTGGACTTGCCTCTGGCCAAAGCTGAGCCCATCAGTGACGGTGGTAGCACCTCTGGGATAACATATTTAAGAAGGGGAACCTGCAGTAGGGGAGAAGATGGGAATGTGAAAGAAAGCCCTGTGCCCCTGCAGCCTGTGGTGAGACGGCACGCTGTCCCCCCCCAGCCCATGGAGGTGAGCAGGGGAGCAGATGCCCACCTGCAGCCCAGGGAGGATCCCATGCCAGAGCAGGGGGATGCCCCCGAAGATGGCTGGGACTCCGTGGGAGAGCCTGTGCTGGAGCAGCCTGTGACTGAAGGACTGCAGCCCATGGGAAGGACCCACGTTGAAGAGTTCTTGTAGGACTGTCTCCTGTGGAAGGGACTCCACAGTGGAGCAGGGGAGGAGTGAGGAGCCCTCCCCCTGAAGAGGAAGGAGTAGCAGAGACAATGTGTGACAAACTGACCCCAACCCCCATTCCCTATCCCCCTGTGCTGCTGGGGCGGGGAGGGGGGGAGGGAGGAGGTAGAGAAAATCACAGTGGATATAAGACTGGGAAGGACGGAGGGGTGGGGGGGAAGGTGTTCTAAGGTTTGGTTTTACTTCTCATTAGCCTGCTCTGATTTGATTAGTAACAAATTAAATTGATTGTTTTTTCCCCAAGTCGAGTCTGGTTTTTAACCATGGTGATAACTGGTGAGTGATCCCTCCCTGTTCTTGTCTTGACCCACAAGCTTTTCCTTGTATTTTCTCCCCATCACATGGGGGGGGAGGAGCAAGCAAGCAGCTTCATGGTGCTTTGTTGTCAGCTGGGCTTAAACCCCGACTCCTTGACACAGAGAATTGTTTCCCAAAATGCACACTCTGTCTCCTCTTCAAACACTGCAACTTCCCTCCTTTTGAAATCTCACATCTCCTGAAAGGAGGATCATCTTCCCTCTTGTACAGAAGAAGTGATATTACCAACCTTTGGAAACTGCTAGATTCTTTCCCTTTCTGAGTAAAGCTCAAATTTATCAATTTATCCCAATTAAAATATCTTAGATAATGATCCTTTACCTATGAATCTAGAATGTAGATTGTGCAAGGAAGATTACAATTTACTGGTGTGGAATAAATTGTCAAAAATCCCTCACACAGAATGCAAAGCGAAGAAAGGTTTTAGGGAGCACAACACAGCAGCAGGAAGGAAGGCAGTAGGTTAGAGCATGTTCATACACCTGTATTCCACTGATCTTTCCTTGCACAAAGAGTGCTGCAGCATTTTGTCAAGCAACCTCTGATGAGGAACCCATGCGGCATTTTGAGCAGAGAAACAGCTGGTAGAGCCTGATGAGCTTAATTCCCCAACTAGTGCTGGAGAAGCAGTTGGAGGTTGTGAAGTTCCTACATGCAGAAACAAGTCTTTGATATCCTACCTAACAGTCTCCAAACCCCAAACACCTAAACCAAGGAACAGAGCTAAACATTGACTGAGAATGTATATGAAAGCGCATCCTTACTAAAAGGAGAATAAAGGAAGAGACAAAAAAAAGAGCATTTTCCCTAGAGCCATACACCAACAATGTTGTTGTGGATCCAGCTGCTGAAGAAGGGTTTGGTGAAAGGCTTGTGCGCCAGGACAAGGTCCCTTATGGCTTCAAGAAATCCTATTTCTCCCCAAGAGCCTGCGAATCCCTCTTTTCCTGAGACATCGGGCTCCCTCATCTGGGTCTCCTCCTAACTGAAGTAACAGATTGTCGTTCTAATTGTCAACTGAGTTCTCACACAGCCGTCCATATCAAAACAGCAGTATACTGTGCCTACCTGCAAAGGGAAAGCCAGAAGGAACATATCTCACACAAAGGGACAGACCTGCTCATCAATTCCAGTACATTAGACAGGCAAACATGCCTGTGAGTAGAGCACAAAAAGCCTCTTTTCAAGAAGGAGCAAAACTAGAATTAGGGACCCTAAATTCAGCTTGACAAGAATCTAAGAATAGTGGCCCAGATATTGTACCATCCTGTTCCTTTTTTTTTGTTTAAATAACTGATGTCAAATAAATAACTGCACCTCCCTTGCTAGCATCAATAAGCACAAAAATCTTCCAAGCACAGATTCGACCCTGCCAAAAATGTTTAGAAAAACAGCGGGATACTTTCTAACAGCACAGTACCTGGGGTGAGAGAGAAGAATGGGTAGAGAACTGATACAAGCAGACAGCTGACATGCACTCAGAAATAGAATGAATCCCCCTTTTCATTTGTTCCTTCCTAGAGATTGAAACAGTCCCCCCTGAATGAGGAATGAAAAGGACTACAGGGGAGAGAGGAAATCTTTTCAGAGCAGCAGGCACCAAAAGAATGAGGGGTGGGTGTCAAAAGAGTGTAAAAGAATTTGGGGGAGAGATGGAGAAAGAAAAGAGAAAGGAGAAAATGGTAGTAAATTAAAAAAAAACATGCAGAAGAGAAGGGGGAGGCAGACAGGCGGTTTCAGCAGCTGTTTTATTCTTCAAAAGCTGTCAACACATTTACAATGTACTTTCCATCCCCCTCCTTATTTACTGGGCCATGCACACAAAGGAGAAGGAAAGCAATCGTACAGAAGCTGCCGAAGATTCACTTCGACATAGAACAGAGGTGCCCTAAGAAAAAGGACACTGCTTAGTGATCCGTGTACAACAAACTATGATGGGAATGTTACAGGCCTAGAGACTCTAGACAGAGGTTTGGGAGAAAACCTGCAGAGATCACACTCAAGACTTACAGGCAGTACAGATACTGGAGGAGAGCAAGTCAAACTGCATGGGAATACAGCTGCATATAAAAATATACATATACACAAGAAGCTTATCACTGAATTCTTTAAAGGAAGACCCCAAATGATGTAGGCAGAGAATAAAATTTTCAGAAGTTATCTGTTGCAATTTGCACCTAAACCCAATGCCTGAGGCTCAGGAGCTCAACCATATTACAGTGACTTAATATCCCACCACCTAGCTTGTACTAGAACAGTCTACTTTGTGTCACATTTCTGGCAGGTAATAAAGCTTGCCTGATGCATGTGCATTCATTAAGCTGTAGAATGGGATCACTTCTGAGCCTACAGTTTTCGAAATACAGTCAAGGTTAAAATAGTATTTAGAACCTGTGTAAGGTATCTGCAGCTTTTTTTTTTTTTTTTTGAAGACCAACTGTTTGTTTCTATGTTTGTGCAAGACCGCAGTGAGCCTGAAAATGGAAATTAGATGCCAAAATAATTAAGGCATTTTTAAAAATCTTACCCTCTGCTGTGCAGACTTTTTACTCCTACAAGACAGGAAACTGAGAAGCAGAGAAATGAAGCAGCATCACAAGATCTGCACTTTACTGAACATTATTTATGTACTTCAGTACCTCCCTTGCCAACTATAATTACTTGGGAGTTACTTGGGCAGGTCTAACAGCTAGATACAGATCTTGGGAATCCTGTGCCAAAAACCGTGTCACCATATGCTAAGGTCATAAAAGACCTTCTTAGTCAAAAGCAAAGTTTGGTGAAATCAAACCATCATCAGACCAGAATGATTATTTTTATTCTAAAAAGCAGAGCCATGAGGGAAAGGGATTGGTACAACATAAATAATCTTTCCAAAAAGAGAATAGTTGGAGACCTTGTTCTTTCAAGATATGTAATCCTCCAGAGCAAGCTTGTTACCAATGCCTGTTGTTCTTCACCCAGACTGGATGTATCCTCTGACTAAAGAGCACATAAAGAGCTCCCTCACTCTCTCTCAGGAGCCACAGCACTACAAATAAAAGCAGTCCAGTGTGTATTATTAATGACAAGTTATCAGAGGATCTAGGACCACAGCCAGACTGGAGTTTCACTGTGCTGTGATTCTGTAAAGATGAACCCTTAGCCAGGTCAGATCCCTCAGTTTCCCTTATTCATTGATCCTCTGTGCAAAGATTTGTGATAAACCATTTTGTCACAGCAGCTGAGAGGCAATTGCCCTGCCCTAAAGGGCTTATAACTGAGCTTTAACTAAAAGACAAAGGGAGCCAAGTGAGGAGACGCTGGGTAGAGGCACAAAAAACTTAAAACATTATATAAAAAGGCCAAAGTGAATTTTATTTTGGTACCAGTTAAATGTTATTAGAAGAGTTCAGGAGCGCACATATTGGCAGTTGTTAGAGCTGCAGTGCAAGCCTCAGAGGTTCAATTTTCTGAGTGGCTACAGCTGTACCACCTTCTAAATCCTTGGGTCCTGATTTATTCATGGCATTAGGAATGCAAAATGCAAGCAGAGGGAAGTAGGCCAACAAGAGAATAGAAAGCAGGGACACAGAAGAACCAGTTTCTTCATTCCAGCTGAAAACAGGTTGAAATTATTAACTCTTTCAGAGCAAGCTCTCTCTGAAAGGGCAACACAGGCTGATGCATAAAAATACACAAATGAGTCTCTCCCCACAAAAGAAGATAATGATTAACAGAAACACAAAGCAAACGTGGCTTTAGAAAAAGAATTCAGCTTAACTCTAGCCTGAGGTATTTGCATTTTCAGATGCATACTGCTCAGGCTAATGTGTCTGACAGGGCAGGGGTTAATGGCTTTGGTTCTGTGAACTGTGGACCAGATGTTCAGCTGGTGCAACTCAACATAGATCCAATTAGAAATTGGTGGAGCTATGCCTGCTTACCCCAGACAGGATTCTGGCCCTGTACTTTGAAATCCTATCTAATACCGACTCAAAGATTTTTCTAGAGGGAAAGGCCTCACTTTTTGGAAGCATCTAAATAGGCTACTAGAAAAGCTGCAGAATGTGGTTAAGCTGAAATGACCACTGCCATGGCCTGCTTGTAGTATTACAAAACCCCTAAATCGAAAGCATGTAGAAGCCTCCCAAAAAGGGAGGCCAGACAGGAATTGGAGCAAGTCATCAACTTTTATTGACAGGTAGACAGGACACAAACCAGCATTCCCTGAGATCTGCTGATACTAGAAATTTGGATCTTGAAACAGCATCCTCTAGAAAGAAAAAACACTCAAGAGCAGACCCAAGTGACATGAAAGCATGCACTTTCTAGTGAATCATGTTGAATATAATACCCTCAGAGGGAGGTTGCAGGCCTGACCTAAACTGAAATATTCTGGGGTGCTGGTTGACAACATGTGAGCGAGCCTTAAATGAACTTTTCATCCTGCATCATTCTTATCAAATAGTACCACAAAACAGTTGTTTCTGCTAGTTTCATAGTGTATACATACAGGCAGCACCTTACAACGGGCAGAAACAGGCACTAGAAGTAAATCACTGATTTGTCTCTTACCATGAAATGGATGGGTCCCAACTATCTGCATTTTAGTCCTCAGAGCAGATGCTGTGGTCAGCCAAGTCTCTGAGCACATGCCTGTAATAGAAAATGGTCTACAAAATTTACCATGGTGATTAGATGGTAAAGCATGGGGCAGGGGAGGAAGGAAGAGGTACAGCAGCACATTCCTCCCTAAAAGGACCATTCATCCATTCAAGTGGAATGTTAGTAAAGTCAGACATTTAGAGAAAAAAAGAAAAAATATCCAGCTGTGAAAGAAGACAAGAACTACCAAGGTGTACAAAGAGGCTAAAAGTCATCTCAAGTGATCAGTAATACCTAGGCACATCATTGCTGCATGGAAAGGATTTTAAACAGCCATCTTGGCCAACAAAGCTGACATTAAAGGAAAATTATCTGCCCTGTTTCTTTATTTCTGCACCTCTAAGCATCCAGCCTGTGCACCTGAATGACAAAATTGTACATAATTTGTTTGAAGACTTTTGTAACACAGGGTGTAATAAAAGACCTGTGATGCTTGTTCTGTGTTTTCTCAACCAAACACCAGCCTCAAGGGAAAACTGATCTCAGGGACCAATAACTATACAACATTCAGTATATCCTAAAGGATTCTGCTATAAGACTCTTTAAATACATTTACATACATCACACACACTCTTATGAATCTAGGCACCTTTCACTACTGAAATGAAGACTTTGGCAGCACCTTCTAGTCTGACAGGATTGATACAGAGCTCTGCTCCTTCCACATAAACTCCAAACAGCACCCAGGTAACATGAAGTCTGTCTTCCTAGCCAGAACTAAATGCTTCTTCGAGGTGTTCTGTATTTTCTCCTTTCTCCACTGAATGAGTCTGCCGTACACAGATCCATAACTGGATCCATGTCTACATCTCATGTTTCCCCTAGGGCTGTCAATCCCTCCAGCCCTATTCCTATACAGAATTCCAGTGCAGCCATATGGAAGTACAAGTCTAGTCAACATCTGAAGACAATTGTATGGTGTAAGGACAAGAGCTAAGGATTAAGTTGTCCTTATGGAATGCAGTACACAGGCTTTCCAGTGTAAGTGCTAGCATTTCCAACACCTTTCTGACGGTAGCTTCATAGAAAAACTATAAAAACAAGTATGGAGCTGCAGAGGTCTATTTCTTGGGTCCTTAGCTGAAACCTTTAACAAGTCTAACAAACAACAGGCAACACTATGACAGGGATTGCCAGCCAGTGGTGTTGGGATAGTCCTCAGCCAACAAGCTGAGCTGGTCCAAAACAATAGTACCGGCCTTTAAAGGAAATAACTGGTTCTATGTTAGGACCACATCTTGAAACATAGCCACTTGGAGGAATTTGTAATTTGTGGAGTTTCCCCTGTTGAGAAAATAGAATCAGGGTTTTTGAAGATCTGCTTCTCTTGACAGAAATTATAAGCATTCCACTTACACTAGCTGGAATAACACAGCCAGATGAGAAAGAGCAATACTTTAGTCTAAGCAGATGTCTGCAAATCTCTCTCTTTCAAAGTCTTCAATGAAAGATTTTCTTATTCTCTGGAGAATATATACACACATATAAATATATATACACATATTAACCAGATCATCTATTTGAGCTGAGAAGTATGGTACTCAACCTAGAGCCAGTATGATTTTGAGAGGATGAAAAAAACAAACACATCCTTAGTGGCTCTGGAGTCACTCTCAGGACTGATTCCTTTACAGGATCAAACTACAGATTCAAAATGCAACATTCAGTATACTCTGACCCATCTTTCAAATGGTTACAATCTCGTTTTACAGCAGTGAAATAAAGTTCAGTCAGATTTTGGAGACCTGAGTTCAGCTTCTCCCAACTTCTACTCAGTGTTAAAATGAATCGACAGGAGAAGATACATTTTGTAGCAGAGTTCCTTCAAAATGGCATGTTGGAAACATTTTACAGAATATAAATTATATATATGTACACGTATAATATACAACACGTACAGAGCTAAAACCACAAACGGGAAAACTACATTTGCACTTATCAATAGAAAATGGTGAGCTGGTGGCAACTCTGTTCAAGTGCTCAATCATCAATAAACCATCAACAAACCATCAACTGAGCACCAAATTTTCCAGCTTCATTAGAAGAACATTAGAAGCAATGTTAGCAAAAAGTCTCTTTTGCAAGCTTCATAATGAAAATGAAGTTCAGTCAGGTCAGTTTGGTCAGCCTGTTAAAAGCCAGTATATACACGGTACAACAGGGAATTGGTAAACTCGTAGTGGTCCAGTCCAGTACACATATATGGTATCCCTGAAAGGCTGATTAAATTGTTTCTCATAACCTACTGTCGAGGAAGGCAAAGCAGGTCAGGGATCAACATTAGTTATAAATGAAGCAGCACTGCTCACTGCAGTTTTGAGATGGAAAATGTTTCTCAATCAAAGCAATTACTCCAACAGAAAAATAAGGATGAAAAATGTGGATGATACATAACATATAAGCTTAGCAGCTTCAGACCAGAGAATTTCAACAGGTACAAGAGGGGGGGTTCAGTGTTAGTGAACCAAGCCAGCCTAAGCATTCCTTCTGTGTCTTCGCTTTCCTAAAACAGATGTCAGTACAAAAATGCAGACAAGTGTAATTGCTCTGTTTCTTTCCTCTGAAGAAGGAAGACTTAGTAACACTGTCCGTTGTATTCTGCTTTCCTGTTCCATATGATAAAAAGGCTCTAGTGAGTCCCAGGGTCACACTTGCACATTCCCTGCTTTACTGTGAGAGGCCTGGGAAACACGATTGATGCTGCTTTCAATAAAGACCTTCAGGCCCTTTAAACCATGCGCATAGAGATATTCCAGATACCAGTTCCACTTCTTTCCCTATAAAAACAGAAGGCATAGTCAGATGTACAAGACATAACTCTTTCTTAGGCCAATCTGAAAAGGTCTGCAAATATCACCTTCCACAGTTTGACAATATCCATCCTAGTCTGTAAATACCCACAGGTATACAGGGTCATGTCCTCTTCCCAAGTGCCAAACTTTTCACTTACTTATTACACATTCTTAGCTTGAACATGACAAATCATGATCTTTTTTTAATACTGAAGATGTTTATAAATCCCAGTTCTAAAAAGAGAAAAGTCTATTGGATCAACAGTGAAGATGTCAGGAACCAAATGAACATGGATATTAAAGCCTTCCTTTCATCACTAATGGTGATTCTTCCAGATCAGGTTTGAAGTACACTGTGATACAGGAAACGAAACAACCTGCCACTGTATTTGCTAAGTGGAGGATCCCTGTTCAAAGCTATAACAAAGCTACACATCCATCTCAGAATTTAATATTAAGTTCCTTGATAATAGAAATTTCTGCTTCAGGTACACCAAAAATATGGAGCCTGCAGAGAACAACAAACAGCCTTGTCCTGATACTGCACTGACTTATGGAGGAAATATATAAAAATCTCAGACCACTACCCACAGATGGCTAGATACATAACATCTCAGATGTTGATGCCCTCATGTTTGGCCCTATTAAGAGATTGAACCAAAGTCTACAGCTGGAATTTTCCTCTTTCAAAGTTTTTATAGAGCATTTGTGGAATTGGTGAATATTATCACCTCATCCTCTTCCACACAGCTGCTGAAAATCGCTTGTTTTCATTTCACTAAAACAAGAAATCTTACCTTAATTAAACTGAAGTTGAAGGTGGTATCATCTGGCCAAGCCTTAAGGAGAGGAATAAAAACAGTATCAAGTCAGATAAAGAGTATGTCCAGAGTTGCTGGGCCTCTGCTTAGTCCCCTCTTAAATCAGGAATTGCAGGTGTGCAAAGAAATTCACAGTTTTTTAATCATGCTTCAGAATGGGCTTCCAACATCATACTGTGTCCCTAAGTGGCAAGGTAATGTGGAGACCCTCTTGCCCTGTGCTGCCGCATTACTGGATAGCAACAGAGAATATTGATAAGTATCTTTAACCATTGTCTCTCTACAGTGTAAAAGCTACCCCTTCAAAACATTAAATACATAATTCCCAACAATGAGAAAGAGCAAGAGGAGAGAACCTACTGACATTTAGATTATTGCTTGTGTTCTTTGAGTGTGCTGCAGAGCAGTGCCCTCTGGTGCTCAGCACTGAAGTGTTTAAGAAAAGATGGCACTGCGACTAAGTATTTACTATGATAGCTGCTAAGCAAAATCTGTCTTGGTTCTGCAGTAGGAAGAATGCAAAAATTCTCCACCAGAAGGTTTTGGGTTGTTTTTTCGGTTGTTTGGTGTTGGTTTGTTTGTTTAGGTTTTTTGGGTTGCTTTTTTTACTTGCAAGAGCTACAAAGAAGAATCAGGAAGCCTCAGAACAAAAAGGATCTAGACAAAAGATATGAAAAACTAATCCTGCTACAACAGGAGAAAGACCAAGGAAAAGAAGTTGTATACAACAAAAATAAAATAGCCGCCTCTGGCAAAGACAAAACTTGGGTTTAAACAGCACTAAGAGACAAACTACCTAGATACAGGACACTGAGTATATAAAGGAAGTAAAATTTATGAAGTCTTCCTAACTAGCATTCTTTGCTTCAACTTTAACCTCAAGTTTCCCTTGCTTCATTCCAGGAGCCACACCTACGCATACCTTCAGTCTGCCAGTGTTCATCGCAACAAAACAGCATCTTTGTGCACCCCGTACAAAACCTCCATTTTTAGAGCAGCGTGCACATCTCAGAACAATAGCAACTCTGGCAAGCTGCTCCCTTCACCATTCAGTAGCTGCACTGAATATATGATGGCACCCAGAATTCAAGATGACTTCTAGCAGAACTTGTATCAGACAATACAAGAGAGCACCATATTATCTTACTTCTGTACTTGAAGTAGCTACTTGTATTTCTTTTTTAATAAGCGATTCTCAAAAGCTACTGCAAGAGCCAGAAAGCACTGTTACCCTGCGCACCTGTATACAATTTAACTACATATTTCTCGACTTGCTGGAGTTTAAAAGTTTAGGTCACACTCCATATTTTGTGGGGCAGGATGCACTATTGCAAAGCTTTTACTGAATTAGTAATTTATTTCATTATTTTGCTATTTTAGTTCTATCCTCAAAATGATCATAAGCACAAATTCACATCTAAAACTGTTACATTCATGCTTTCATACCATGCCAACAAAGACTATTCAAATTGTGCCACTGATTTGACACAAACACAGAATGCCATACCAGCTTCTGAAAGATCAGTTTACTCTACAAATCAGCCAGTACACCGAGAGACACTTCTCTACAGAAACTGTCAAGCCAGAACATCTGGTGATGCCAAAGGCCTAAATGTTGGCTTATACCATTACCTGCTGCAGGAAGAGAACAGCATAGCCCATCATGGCTGGGTGGTAGACAATGTTAAAGCTGTTTTTGAATTCCTGCACTGCAGTTTTCTTCAGCAGTTCGTCATCCATACGAAGACCTTGAGGGTGAATATCCTTCTGGAACACACTGGATGTCCACAGACAACCCACCATAGCTGTTATGTACTGGTTGTACTCTTGGTATGTCTGGTTACTGAACCTGAATTGCACCGTTTCCTGAGGGGCAAGAAAACAAATCAATAAATAGCATCCTCAAAGCAGTTGTGTGCTCTCTCCAGTCCTTAAAAGAATGCCATCAGAGCACTTCCCCTCCATTCAACTCAACCCTTTGTTAAGGTCCATTCTAGCACATAGCAGATTTGTCCACAATACCTTTTTACTCAGCTCATTTTCTTTTGCAGCCACCAAGTTGGTTCGATACCTGAAAAAAAACAAACAAAAGAGAAAGTTGAGGGCCTGTAAATTTTTACTACCTAGCAGTGTTGAAAAAAGCTGGAGGAATATATGAAGAAAGCTTATTTCCTCCATGAGAGAGATCATCAAACTTTACTGGTAAAAAAGAAACATGAAAAAGAATTCAAAGGGACTTTGTCAATTGGCATAGAACTCCCTTTCCAGGCAGAGTAGGGAGACACCTGATAATATTAATCTCTTAAATGACTAAAACATGACTGTTTTGCCTGGGACAGTCACCTTCATAAAGGCAATACACAAGAATTGACACAGAGCCTTAAAATCAGCAGAAAAATGCAGTGTGTTTTTAAGAAGGGAGACTTTCATTCACTAAGCAGAGAAACAGAAACCACTGAAAGTAACACAACTTGACAGTTGTTCTATATAATAAGCACTAGCTCCTCTTATTTCCCAGAGACCATCCTGTCATGTTAATTACCCTGCAAACTCCTTAGAGAAAAAGCCACATGGAGAGCCCTGTGCCAGCTGTCAGCAATTGACTACTCTTCTTCGCAGATGCAACCACTGGAACTAACAAGGCCAAGCACAGCGGCCATGTTGGTGGATCCTGCAGAGCACTAAACAATGCTGTCTTTGGACCTGCAGGCAGCACAAGGCAGTTCCAAATTCCCAGTTTGTAGGTGGCAGAAGTGCTTCCTACTCAGCACATTAGAGAATTTGTAACAAAAAGCTCAAGTTTAGTGGTCAAAGGACAGGAGTGAGAAGTTGTATAGTTAACTACTAGTGATTCCAGCTGGCTGACTTAAGTTCTCACAAAACAATATGGGAACTCCTTCCTTCACATATCAAAGACATGGAAATAATACTAGGAAAGAGGTCAGAATCCTGCTATTTTGGATAACAGACTGAAGAGTAGGAACTACAGCTATAAAATCCTGTATCATGAAAGCTGGACACAACCAGAACTTTCACCTTTGCCTTGCATGGTAAGAAAAAGTAGATTTCAGATTTTACACCAAAGTAATTTCATTTCCAAAAGGTAGAAAGAGAAGACAAGGAGTCCCTACAGCCCACACCATTTGTAGTACCTGTACATAATGTAGCAGAGCTGATTCAAGCTGACAGAATCCATGCTGAGAAGTGCTGGGTAGAAAACTCCAGCAGGAGGCATTATCAACAAAGGCAGATTGTACCTCAGATACATGTCACACGCCTGCAGGAATGAAAGCAAATCCAGGCAGACTATTACTACCATTAACAAACCCTGAAGCAAAAGAGAGCATGACACTGCAATTCCAGCTAGCTTCATCAACTTCACCTAGGAGGTAAGGCCAGGGTGAAGCAATTCCCTTTGTTTCCTTCTTGGTATGAGACATATTCATCAGTTCAAATCTTGGTCTCTGTTTCAACCATTTAGGTATACCATATGTTTTGACGTCGTTACTTGCGGAGTCAAATCTACCCAGATCCCTGTAAAAAAGCAGCAGCCATTTTTTTCTGATCTTTTAAATCATTCTGACATATGTCACTGGGATTGCACTAGACCTGACCTTGTTCCTAGCCCGGTTTGCTGATAGCAGCAAGCCAAACAGACCACACACCTCTTCCAACTAGGAAATTAAATCTTTCCATTTGACCTTGCTGGAATTGCATGAACACACAAAAAAGCTTTGCTCTAAGAGAAGATGATATGGTCATAAAACATGGGTTTATTATCAGACTCATGTTTAGAATTTAAGGTTGAGTTTAAATAAAAAAGACATTTAAAAATTTCTGCAGATTTAACAAGATCTTCAGCTATGACAACAGTCTTAAATTATGGATAAATAATTGAAAGCAATATTGCTGTAACTTAACACATTGCTTCCTGTGTAGCTTAGCCACAGTAACTATTCCCAAAGGTATGCTCTTCAGGAAGATACACATCATTCTCAGAAGAGTAGTGGTCTAAGAATATACAAATCTAGTCACTACAGCTCAGACCATAAACAATTAAGCTGTGACAGCCCACCATCCCAAACATGGATACTTTTTACATTTTGTTAAATTAGGTACAACAATTGTTTTAGGACTCCTTCTCCTAATCTCATAACAGACTTTTCACTAAAGACTGTTTTCCAGACCTTCACCTTTCCTCTTGCCTTTGGTACAGCTATACCATGTAACGTATAGGCAGATATTTGCATGTAACTGAATTTCTGGTATTTTCAGAAATCTAGACTCTTTACTTAATATCTCCACTGCATGATTTTAGAAGTCTCTAGAGTTCTGAATACATAAGCAAAACATCAAGAAAAAATTCAAACCCTAGTTGTCTGCTAGAGCACCAATAATCATACATCAAAGGGTGCATTATTCTCTGTATATTCCCATAAAATGAGCATTTATTTTAAACACAGTCTTATGCAAATGTCATTGTCCATTAGTTTCGTGCATTTTTAATGGACATTTTAGTTACAAGTAGATTCCAGAACTACTTTCCAAAAACATTGTTTTTTCAACTCTTCACAATTTTAACCAAATCGTAGGAGCAACAACAGCATGGCTGGAGTTCACATGGCAGTAAGCACATCTACAGAGAGGATGTGAGGAAAATAGAGAACAGGCTTAAGCCTATTTGGTGCTGCTTAGTTTGTCTACAGGACAAACTCGGGAAAAAAATTCATTTAAGGGAACATTTAAGGGGAAAAAATCAGGATATGTTGCTTAAAATTGAACTGAACATTGTTCTTTTCCATAAATTAGCATTAAAAAAGCACGTTATGCCATATTGTTACTTTCTCTTCCACAGTACACCTCTGACTTAAGAGCAACCACTTTCTAGCAGCATATTTAGTTCTGCCTGTGGATGCAACAGCAGCAATCACCTGTAGATCTACCAAGTATTTGGAACATTCTTGCATTTATTCACAGAATTCTGTAAGCTATAGTAAGGAAGGTGTTTTCATGCCCTAGCTTAAAAACGCAAACAGCATTAGAGTATTGGGATTTTGAAAGCCAAAATTAACAAGATACATACTGTCTCATAGAAATCCAGGATGAAGTATAGCAAGAAAGTAGGATTGTTTTCCAAACGCAACGCAAGAGTAGAGATCGATCCAACAAAGTGGATTAGTTCAGCCACCACGTTCAGTAGTTCAGAATGGGTGGTATTCCTGCAGCAATGACATGACACAATATTGCAAACAGTAAAAAGGAAAAGTGGTAAAAAAGAAGCTGAAGTTTATCCTTCTGCCCCACTAAGTGTTCAGCAACATGCATTTGCTCTTCAATATATCTAGTAACATATTGTAATCAACATTATTACAAACATGACCCAGCTGTCAGTGTTACAAGGATGTTGACTTCTGGACATTTCAATTTTCAGCATCAACAGAAATACTTTTAAAGAAAGAACAGGATTCACAAAGTAGCTTACAATACACAGCAGAAACATTACAGCATTATTAACCTTCTAGTTGGTCTTTATGCTAGGTAATAGGGCTAGAATATGTATCTAAATACACTAGTGAACCATGCACAGAACACTGTATTGCATTCATTTCAGACAAACTTACAAAGAATGGACTTGAGAGTCAGACTCTGAATCCAGATGAATCACATGCCAATTTAACCAATTCTGCAACAGCTCTTTCAGGCACTCAAGAATACTGCACTGCAAGAGGCAAAAAGAAAACAGGTTGACGACAATTTACGTAAGTGAATAATACTAAACAAAAAGTGCCACAAGAATTGACATATATATAAGGAAAAGTATCAAGAGTTTCTCAGGACCTCACAAATAGCAGTGAGATAATTGCATGTCCCCTTGAACTGAATGTACGCATTACATAGTTTTTCCTGGAGAATGTGAGTTTCAAATACTAAAATCACAGTAAAACAAACCAACTATTGTCCTGTGTACTATCAGTTCTTTTTTCCAATGCCCTAGTTTAATTCCAGTCAAAAAAGAAAATATCTTAAAGGCATTCAAATTCCAAAAAAAGTTATGTTGTAAGTATATATTTTACCCTCATTTGGACACAGACTTCCCCAAAAGAAGTCCCCTATACAATCCCTCAGACTGCTACAACTGACACAAGTGCAGATAACAATATCAACTAGAAGTAAACAGCAACTGTACTCACTTAAATTACCTTAAAGTAAAGGGACGATGTGAAAAAGAACTGTGCCAGGGGATCATAGAGATGTGACTTTATTTCTGGAAGAAATGAGAAAGGATTATGCAATCTGTGCACAAATTCTGCCCCCAAGATCAGACACTGTCCAGTCTCACCCAAAGGATCTGCAACGCATACCAGAGAAGCTGCTGAGGGGGATCCAACTCACAAGTCTGAGGATTTGTGATCGGCAGCAGAAGCCATCCCAGAGAGGAAGGCTCTTATACAGGAACTCTTCACATGAAGAAAATCCCTCCTACAAAGCAGAAAATGAACACTCAAAAACTCATCTCATATGCCTGCACCTTGCCATGCTCACTGCACCCTGGAGAAAGCCATACAATTCACCAGGACATTCAAATTATCATTCTCAATGTCATTCTCAAATTATGTTTCCTGCAGAAAACAAGGCCATCCCCAGAATATTGACTCTCTATAGGAATACATATTTTTATTACTTAGGACACTGACACTTCTCAGAGATACTACAGGAAACAGGTAAGTCCCAAAAGTATTTTAAGGGAAGACTTCATGAAACCCTTGGCTTCCACAAAACAGGCACTTACCTGCAAGAAACACTCGGTCTTGTAGACAGTTTCCAGGAAGTCCTTGAATTCTTCTTCATCTTGGTTATTATCCACCGCACACCAGGTGCATTCTAAACAGGAGAGAACACTGTATTTGAATATGAGCACAGCAAGAATAAGCACAATCAGAAACAAAATTCAGTTCTCCTCCAGTAGCTGTTTTAACACTATGTGATTATCACTATAAATCTGAATAGCAAAGTACCATTGTTGAAAGGTGTAGAGCTTCAGGCATCCTTTACCTCCCTACCATGCAAGGTAATACTAAGTTCCTACCTTCCTGAAGAGTCTGGCCCATCCAATAGTAGAGCCTCAGGTAAATAGATTCATCTTTGATGCAATTCATGTAGTGAAGCAATAAAGGGTTTGTTAGCACTGAACCCATCTGGGAAGGAAACTGCAAGAGAAATCAAGAAAAAAAAGAGTTATTCAGAATTTACATCAGCAAATTGCCAGAGAATCTCATTCTGTCAGAGTTGTCCAATCCTTTCACCAGCAACAAGACCATTTCCAGGACTCATTCATCACCCTCAGGTAGGACTAGATGCTCTGTTAGAACTAGGTAGCCCACACACTATTCACATATAAACAGGGCATAGAGGAATATCCTTTGATCTCTCAAAACATTCAGTGAGCTTACCAAGACCTTCCTGAAACTCACTTCTAGATGGTGGATATTTTGTAGGAGCTGAGAAAAGGTCTGCAGCTGCTCCACTCGAAAAGACTCACTCATACTGTACAAAACACGGTTCTTTTTCTCGTCCTCTTCTAAATTATTTGTGTTTGTACTGCTCACAGGTATAATCAACTGGGTATTCCATTTCTGTAGAAAAGAAATACAAATGAATGACAATGACTTGGTTTCCAATGCAATCAAGTGCACTTGTGACCAGTGTTCCCATAAAGACCCTGTTTTGCAAAAATGGTATCCAGGCTTTCATTATAATGGGAATGCTGCATTTCTATATAGCTACTCCACCCTCTCCAGTGCTGCAATAAAGCCTGACTCTCATTATTTGGCAATATTCATTATGAAAACAGCTGCCTTGCACCTTTTTAGGGTCTACCTCAGGCCCATAACCTACCCTTTTTCGTGACTGAGGTTGGGCTGTGCCTAAAAACAGTGGTTGGAACACTGGAGAGTTTTCCTGGTTTCTTCGCCTTACTGTGTTGATTCCTGCTTTCCATGGGCCCTCTGAATTCTTGAAGTAAGTCTGAAAACATAAATGAGACATCTATGCAAGAAGCCAAACCAAGACAAAATGACAGAAAGATCAGTTTCTATTCTGATAAACATCACCACAGTGATGTATATACACTCAACTCTGTTTGACAGACCAAGAGGCTAGGTTTTCACAGCACAGAACTCTCGTTGTTCCTCAGTTTCATTACCTTTTGACTGTAGTTCAACAGTTACACTTTTATTTCCTCCTGAAATAATGCTCCCTTTTTCAGAAGATATGTCCAGCACTTCTGATTTATAATCCTCATTCAGATCAATCAATTCATAGCGTAAATCTCAAGCATATGTTAAAATAAAGCATAACCAAGGCATGCTTATGCAAGTTACTAGGAAAGCTTCCCGAATTCAGCATCAGTGATACCCACCGAACAGAACAATTCAATGAGTAATTGAATTCTCAAATTAATGTGGATACTACAGTTAAAAAGAAAACTGGAAAAATGAACCCAACACCTTTTCTGCACAAAACTTATTTTTTGCCACTTCAGTTGCAATCAGTCTTTAAATCCTAATCAAATGCTAAATCATCACAAAAGTATCAGACTGGTTTGGGCCTAGGTAATCAAGCTTTTATTATACAAGTTAACACAGCATGTTCATAAAAACAGCTGAAGATGTATTTGAGTTTTAGTTGCTAGTTATTTACTTCACTTCTGTGCATGCCAAAAAAAATAAATTCTCCAACACATGACTGTGCAACACAATGCAAAGTATAAAATTTATAGAGCAATGTAAGTACACAAGCAAATTGAAATATAACAAACTCTTTTATACAAACAGAACTTGCCTACTTATAAATTAAATGTCTCTTCTAAGAAAAAAACACAGAAAAACAAAAAAAAACCCAAAACCCAAACCCTAAGTCTATCCCATTGAAGTACCAAAAGAAAATTTTTTGCAGAATTTAGGTCTCGCCTGCTGCTATTTTCTGTTATATATTCAGTTTCTGCTACATATATTCTACTTGGTCAAGGGGCTAATCATACACATAGGCCTTTCTAAAACGAGAGTCGTATTTTTTGCTGTTACCTTGAGGCTCTGACAAATCAGCTTACTGCATTTTTTTCCCCACTTTTTTTCTCTTTCCTGTGACACAGACTTTCCAAGTAGGAAGTTACTTACTGTTCTTCATTGTTATTTGTACTTGAGAAAGTCAGCAATTTGGACAGTGCCTTGTACAATTAAGACAGTTTGTTTCCTGAAGAACTTAACACTGTGTGAAACAAGTCAAAACCAGCAAGAACACCAAAAGGAGGATTAAAGTAATCTTCATAAGGAAAAAGGTACATGTCATTCCATTTCAAATCATCTCCTTGTGCTGAAAAGGGAACAAAACGCAAGGCTAGCAATCCTCATCTAAACCTGATATTACTCAGTGAAAAGAGGAAATAGAATTAATCTTCACTACTAAATCATATTATAACTTAAGTGGAAAGCTCAGTACAAATACTGTCATAAGTACTGGTTCCAAGTAGATTAAATCTAATTCCTACCTTCATTTTCCCAGGAAGGGTTATGGTCACCAGCTCAGGACAGTAGAGTTTGTAAAGTGATAGTAGAGCCTGCAGATAAGACTGCATTCCCTGTCAAATAGCAGAACAAGAGGTAAAACACGTGGGGTATGTTTTTATACAGAAAGTGAATACTGTATTCTAGAAGCAAAAAAACCCCAGTGACTACTAAAAGCTTTCTAAAGCTACATGCCACTAAGTAACCATAGATGAACAACTGAAAATGAAAGGCAGAACAGAAACCATGTAAATGAAATACCATAGGAAGGGGATTGAAGAACTTTCTGTAGTCATAACTCTAATAAAAAGTTTAACAATCAAAACTATGAAAAATAGTCTTCTGCTGTCTAAATGCTCCAAAAACATGTTGTTATAATACAGTTTTTTCTTACAAAAAAGGAAGCAAGATCCTCTACAACCTTGTATTTCTCAGTCATTTTTTTATACCACTTGGAAGATGAATAGAAAATTAAAGATGGTAATAGATAAATGAAGCTGCCCCTTGCTTCAGAGATTTTATCACATGTAGTCATAAAACGTATAGCTTTGTGCATGTCATTTCTGTGTGCTCATAAAACACAAATGAAAATTAACGATGCATATGCAAGATGGACAAGCCCTGCTGCTACAACTACAACCTACAATTCCAAGTCTAACCCTGTCCTGAGACACTAACCACTCTTCTCCATCCTGTAAGGACGTTAGTCTTACAAACTGCATTATTAACCACAGTTCAAACTCTACAAGATTTGAAATAAACTCACCATTTTTGCTTGGAGGTCAAGCAGTCTCCTAATCCGAAAAGGCTTGACTAGAAACACCATCAAGAACATAATGGATTTAAAAAGCACTGGATCAGATATTTAAGCAAAAATGCAACATCACTTTTATTATAGAAAGTCATGGCAAAGAGCAGAACCAATCAGTCTTATTTCTAGGCTAGCAGACAGGTTTCCAAATCAGGCTGAACTACCACTCATGCTCTCTTACCTTAAAAGCAATATATTGGCTAGTCATTGCATTAGCTCCTTTGGAAGAAAAGGCAGTGCCAGCAAACAGAATAAGAAATAAAATGGTATTCCGTCTCATACAATTGGATATACTCACCAGTTTCTTTCCTGGTCAGCAGGTAGAGCAAGTGGCAGACATAAGGGCACTGCAAAGAAAAGGCAGCAATGAACTATCCTGCTGGTGCAGACTGCTAACCAGGATACACTAAAAGCAACATACAGGCTTCACAAGCTAACATAGTTTCATTCAGTTGGCTGCCTCAAGTCACCACTGTGTCCCCACTGGGGCAGAGCACACCTTGCTTCCCTTAGAAAGTAGCATGTTTTTTTACATGTCACATGTCAATTTTATTTAAAAACATTATCTACACTATGAGCAGTCCCCATAGTAATCAAGCTACTCAGTGAGCTTGAATCTTGTTTTTTGGAACATGGTCTAGATATTTCAGGAGTCAGCAGTGAAAGTACAATTACATTTTCAAAAAGAAAGGCACCTTTAAATCAAAATAATTTATTAGAGCTTCTAACTACAGTTGAGGCTGTAAGGGTCTTAGATTAGTTTCACAGCAACTCTGGTGCAATTTCCAATTGGCCCATCATGCCTGAAAATGCTATTTTAAACAGTAAGAACTTAAATCCAGTTTTATGAAAAGATTATAACTAATATTAACCTAAAACCATTAAAAACTTTGCAAGAAGTATAACTCAGAACTTCAGGAACTTTAAAAGTTAACCACAAAATATCCTAAACTGAAAGAATGTTAACAATTTCACATCTAACATGACTGGCAAGATCATCTTAATATGAACTGAATCCAAACATTTCAATATTCCAGCACCTGGATTTTACAGTTGCCATAGCAGAAATCTCCTGATTGCTTGTTCTCATTTAAGCCACATTTCAAATCAATTAAGTAGAACACCATTTAGAGTTCCTCACCTTTAAAGAAACATCGCTCTAAAAGTTTTGGGTTTTTTTTTCTTTTTGCCCAAGGTGTGCAAGTCAGTTTCTCCGCAGGAATGGGAGACTTCACCTGCTGATGTCTGACATCAAAGGCAATCCCAGAGACTGCAGCATCATAGTCACTCTTCGGAATTTAGACAGAATATACTGTCACTCTGTTTGTGATGCAGAATGGCAATCCTTGGAAACATGCTTAAACAACCAGACCACAGCACTGAAACTAAAACAATCCTACAGCACTTCCCTGTTTCTGAATCTAAATTACCCAGCAATCTTAGAAAAATAAAATAAAAAAAATCCAGCCATCAGAAAATGGTCTCTAACCAACGGCTACTCTAGACTAACTCTAGCATTAATATGCATACTACTTATGAACATTTAGGTTTATTTTGTCAATTCCATATATTCTTCAGCTCTCCTTACCATCTTCTCATCTTGCAGGAAGGAAAAGAAGAAACCATAGAGGGCATGAAGTTGTTCCTTATGATCAATGAAGTCAAACACCGCGATCAGCCATCTTAAAAAAAGCAGCTGCAGGAAGGAAAGAAGCCATATTACATTAAGTGATGGGCAAAAGCAAGACAGACTAGTCACTAGACAGTTTAAGAGACACAATCATGAAGGATACATGCCACTTTCAAGGACAACCAGATAGCTACAGATGAACAGTACAGGGATAATTCAGCTGTGGAAGAAAGCCTGCCAAGAGCACCAACTGCCGTATCGGAATGGAAAAAGCAGCTCAGTTCTGAACATGTGCTAACCCTTAGACATGATCTGAGGGCCCCTCGCTACAAGAAAGGCAGTGAGGTGCTGGAGCATGTCCAAAGAAGAGCAATGAAGCTGGTGAAGGGTCTAGAGTACAAGTCTTATGAGGAGTGGCTGAGGGAACTGTGGTTGTTTAGTCTGGAGAAAAGGAGGCTCACATGAGACCTTGTCACTCTCTACAACTGCCTGAAAGGAGGTTGTAGGAAGGTTGGTGTTGGTCTCTTCTCCCAAGCAGCAAGTGATAGGACAAGAGGAAATGGCCTCAAGTTGCACCAGGGTAGGTTTAGATGGAACACTAGGAAAAATTTCTTCACCGTAAGGGTTAAAGCATTAGAACAGGCTGCCCAGGGAAGTGGTTGAGTCACCATCCCTGGAGGTATTTAAAAGATGTGTAGATGTGGCACTTTGGGACATGGTTTAGTGGTGGACTTAGCAGCGTTAGGTTTACGGTTAGACTCAATCTTAAAAGTCTTTTCCAACCTAAATGATGCTATGATGTAAACCTCTGAGCAGACTACATGAAGACAAACAAGGCTGTTTTGCTAACATTGTCATGTATGCCATGGCCAAGGTACACAGAACATAAGGAATACCTTGCTGAAGTTGGTGAGGAATGCCTCACATAGGTGAAGTATTTCACAGAAATGTTGGTGGGGAAACCATTCCTAAGGAATTCAGGGATACAAGACAAGGAGGAACTGTGCAAATTTCCACTCACACTTAAAAAACATTCCTCAGTTCCCACTGCGTTCCAGCAGTGGGCGTCTCTGCCAATTTTTTTAAATTACAGTATCTTATGCAAGAACCTCGTACATTAAAACCTAAGGATTTTGTCTTCCTAAAATAATGTGTCCTCATCATTCCTGTGCAGAAGCAATAACTACTATAAACATTTACTAAGTTACCTGGATGTTGCCTGAGCATTTGCTGACACAGAGCCAAGATACAGATGAAACCACTGAAGTTTCTGGTATTACTGAGGCTGGAAGCAGGCTCTTCAGTAAGCGAGTATTCACTGTATCAGCTGGAAAACAAACAATTTAAAATAAGACGGTGCCCATGTATCAGGTTCTTTGACATGGTTTTGCAGCTTAGGTCAAAATTCCCTCCAGACAAGATTATTCAGAGGTTCATTGCTTGAAGTAACAGTGCACAAGAATCTAGTAGGGACTTAGGTATACCTCAAAAAATAATGACAAATATTTCTTTCCAGCTTAAAGAAAATGGAATATTGAGTATTTTAGTATTGAAATAGCCTTTAAACTCTTGGCAAGACAACCAAAAGTAACACAAATTTCTGGTAAAATTAAACGATCAATTCCTTCAGCAAATGAGTATATGACTGTCAGCCAAACATCAGCAGATTGGTGTTCTGGAGATAAGCTAGTAATTTTAAATCAAGAAAAGCACTAAACCACTTGCATAATGGGGAAAGAATCTTGTGCGCTCGTCTTGGGTTGGAGGGAGGGGAAAGTTTAGGGTTTTTTTTCATTGAGTATTTAATTATTTAGAAGTATAAACAGTGGTCACCATTCCTAAGAAAGCAGCATGAGAGCTGCACTGACATTGCTCAATTGATTGTTAGGATGACATTTTACTTTTAGCAAGTTTCACTAATACAACTACGTCAGTTTGTTCAATTATTTTGATCTTGGGGAAAAGAAACCTACACAGTTACAACAAGGCAAAGACACAATGGTTGCTAAGGACATACTTTAAGCCTTTCAGAGACCTGCAATTACAAACAAAGAAAATAAGCTTTTCAAAAAATATTTGTAACAAACCATAATATTTTTCCAGATATCACTCCCTTGTAGCAAAACCTGCGGTTATTTTAGCATGAACTCAGAAATTACACCAAAGCATGCCAGAAAGATTAAATTTACACTAAAGTACCTAAAAATACAGTCACCATAAACACATTATCTCAAACAGGTTTGATTAGAGGGGAAAGACATTCACAGAAGACACACTAGCAGTATATAAACATTTTACCAAGTTTGCCACTGAGTGCCACGTTTAGCAATACATCAAATGCTTCAGGGGGTAACCCACTTTGCAGGGCAATGCTTTCCACAGTAGTCAAGTGTTTCTGCAGAACACTGTTCTTTTTCAGTGAAACTCGGTCTTGAACTAGGGGAAAAAAAAAAAAAGACAACACAAGGATAAGACAGCTTCTGAACTGAAAAGAAACTATTTTAAACTCCTCTGAACTGTCCCTACATATATTCCTTTTTGTTGGGTTCTTTACATAGTAACAGAAAGGGGAAAACCTTTTAAGACATTAAAGAAATATTACAAATCTCAGGCAGTGAAGAGGGAAAACAGCAGGTAAAATTAGGGTTTTTTTTTATCATTGTTGTTATTAAGAATTCAGTTATTTTTTCAGTACTTGGTAGCTAACCTTAAAACTGCTCTTACCTTTCTCAAAGTAGCTCAAAGCTTGCTCAAGGGAGCCTTGCTTGCTGTCATTTTTCTGATTGTTAGGAGATTGATTATTCTGGACATTTTTTTCAGGGTCAATTCTCCCTCCTTTTCGCCATGCAGAGAGATCAGTTTGATTTTTATGGTGAACTTGCAGAGGCTGCTTTTGGGTCTTAAAACTCTGTCTTCGCTGCATCTTTTCAGACTCTCAGCTGAGACTGGAGAATTTTATTCATTTGTCATGTGGGTTCCAATCCTTCAGTTACGAAGAGGCAAGAAAATAGACCAACATCCAACAGCTGAAGAACATCAGAGAGCCGGTTCCCTGCAAGAAAAGAAAAATTTGTTTTCCTGACAAACAGATTTTAGAGGGATCCTGCATAACGTAACAGAGTAACTTCAGAGGAAATCATTTAGAGCTGCCTGCCACCAAAAAGATCAGACAATATACTCAGAAGATGCACGGACAACAGTGTATCAAAACTCCAGTCTTTCTTTCATTAAAAAGGGAAGAAAAAATGTACAAGTAAAAATTAACACAAACTCCTTTCAATTAAAAAATTGTCTGATAAAATTTTATATAGTATTTTAATCCAAAAATTAACATAAGCGGAAAGTTAGCAAAACACAATCAACAATTTTCTTCTGAGTTTAGTTTGTGCACTATCAGTTTCACTAATTGTATTGTGTATGCCAATGTAATCAGTCATCAGGTCATGACTTCCTGCAAGGTAATGTACAGATTTTAGAAGATCATAAAGAAACTTATCTTTCTATTTTACGAAAAATTAGATTCTTCTGCAGCCTTTCTACCCAGCTGCTAGGATTGAAAGAAATATGACATTTTGGTAAACTTCCAAGTGAAGCACAAGAGCTACCAACACTACAAAACTGCCTAGCTCTGGGCAAAATACAACCATGATAAGTGTCATTTTCTCCTCAACATGCTAGAGACATCAACCTTTTACCCACAAAATGTGAAATTTTGCTACAATTTCCTGGATTTGGTAGAGTATGCATGCGTGTCCCTAGATGGTAGAGCCTATCTTTTGCTTCCCAGCTTTTCCGACACAATAAAACAGAATGATTTTCAATTCCTACTCCCTCTTTGGCTCTCACTTCCTTAAGATGTTAGAATCATCCCTATTTTCCTACAGGTTTGTTTGTCACTAACTTCCCTGTGCAGCATACTAAGAACAAATCTCTGGCTGGCTGTGTTGAGATCTGCTCTGAAGAGCACACAGGGCATTCAATTTACAAATGAAACCTACTGACATCAAGTGAAATGTGCCCCCTCAGTATTAAAGGACAACACCAAACACATCAGAACTCCCACAAAGATGCTTTGCATGATGGTGGCTAAGAATAACTGAGATGCTTTGAAACAGTGAAACTTCCTGATGGTGACTATACCATGGTTACTTTGACATGAGCTGGACTGACATGTAAGAGTTACAGAAAACCTCAAATGCTCTGGAATCTTGCTTGTTGCACCTTGAATCAGCTGAGCACACTGTAAGTGGTTCAGAAAGCAGATCGAGCTAACAGTCCTCCGCTACCACACTCTGGAGTACAACAGCAGCTTTCTCACAGACTCCTTAGCACCTGCTCTGCCTATTTTTTTTTTCTTTTGTCCTGCAGGATTTCTATCAGAAAGGTTTGGTGGGGAAGAGAGCACCACCAGACCTTAAAGCAGAACTAACAGACAGGCTGGAACACCACTTCTTACTAACAGCGAGCCCGCCATTGCACAGCTCATTCAGTACTAGACACTTCCACACGGGTATTTGGCACGAACATCCCTTCCCCTCCTCGCCAGCCGACGCACGCACACTCTTCCCCCTCTAACTCCACACAGCGGCTCCCCCTGGACGGCCCCGCAGGCCCCTCTGTGATGCTCCGCAGAGGAGGGGCCCTGAGGGAACGGAAGGAGCCGAGGCCCTCCCGACCCAGCCCCACCGCCGCGCTCAGGCACTCCGGCTCCGGAGCCCGAGAGCGGCGGCAAGGAGCCCCCCCACCCCGGCGGAGAAGTCACCCCGGGGAGGCCCCCGGGCACGGGGCCTACTGCCACGGCCGCTGCCCCCGCCGCAGTTACCTCCTGTCAGCGCCGGCTCCAACCGCCCCGCAGTTCAAACCTCCGCGCCGCATCCCGCGCATGCGCACTGCCCGCCAGCCACGGCCACGGCGGCCAATGGGAGGGCCCGCGCCCGCGCGAGCGCCCCCTCCCCCTCTCCTCCGCCGCCGCCACTGCCTCCTCGTCTCGCGCATGCGCAGGGTGTTGAGCATGCGCGGTCTCGCGGCGGCGTGGCGCGTGCGCAGCGGTCTCGGCGTGCCTGCGGGAGGAGGCCGGGCCGGGGGGGAGCGCAGCTGGGAAGGCCTGTGGGGGATGGGGCCTAAAAGGTTGGAACTCGAGGAGGGTCAGCGATAAGCGGCGGTCCGTTTCACCCCTCTTTGGACGGGCAGGTCCTGCGGTGCTGCGGGCGGCTGGGCGGGTCTGGTGAGCCTTCCCTCAGGCAGGCCGCAGCTCCGCCCGGCACGCTCTGCGGGCGCCTCTCCTCTCACAACTTGGCGCTAGAAGGTGCCTGCCATGGCAGCAGCTGGACGAGACCGACGGGAATGAAATTACGGGCTTGGGGATAAAAAGAAGAAAGAAAAGCGCGGGGGGGGGGAGGAAGAGTAAATTGGCATCGTGGCCTTACAAAAGGACTAAATTAGTTCTTGGCGCCTTATCACCTCTAGCAAGCAAAGATGACTGGTAGCTTCCAAAAACAGTTTGCTAATGCTGGGGGGCAATGATGGAGGTCAACCTAATATAGATAAATACAGAATTCTTGTTACTGGACTCCAGGAAGAATCTTGTCTTCCTCTGTAATAAAGAATGCGTAGCCACCACTGCAGATCAGTAATTCGTACCGTTGGAAATGTGACAAGGGGGGGACATTTTCCAGAATTCACTTACAGTCTGAAGTTTTTGCAGGGATAAGCTTTGCTATGCGGAATATTTTACATTTACTATTATGGCTTCTATACAGGTTTTGGTGAAGAACATTACAAAAGACAAACACTCTTTTCCAAAAGTTTACCGAGTTAGCTGCACGTGTGAGGGCAGCTGGCGGAAAGGTTGCAGCAATTCAGTTGTCAGTACTTTGTGTAGGAATACACATCATGGTGTGGTTTTGAGTTGGTGGTATTTTTACTTCGTTTTGAATTTAAAAGTGAATAATAACTCCAGTTAGGGCATGGTAGATGAAGTGTGTTTTGGGAAGTAAAGCAAATTCTATGTGCATTTGGGATGACCTTAAGGTAGTCTGTAAAGACAAGAGATTGTCTAACATAGGTGGCCTGTTGGTACAGGGTGCACATCTGATAAGAGATAATTGCTCACTCTTTAGGGTTCTAGGAGGAGGATTTTTCAGCATATATATATTTGGGATTACATTTGTCTCAGCAGAAGACATAAGAAAACTGGATATACTGCATATGAACATCCATTATCAATTTTTATAGAGATATTATACTGACATTTTACTGCAGTTTTAATGTCTTTTCTCACTGCCACATTGTGCTGAAGCAGAAATTTATCTGAGACTGTTTCATGAAAATGGTCAATTAAAATGCCTGTGGTTATTAATATATAGCACAGTAGTGTTCAGGCAGCTTCCATCCTGCATCACCTTGTCTTTCTCTGAAATTCCCCTGACATAATTCTGCCCCTTTTAGGTGCAGTGTTTGAGCACAGGAAAAATATTTTCAGATGTGTCTCTCAAAAAAAGAAAATTTGTTTCTGTCAAGACATTTTTCTCCAAATTTCAAAAAGTTTATTTTCATGAATAATTAAGAAAATAAGGAAGAACTGAAAACAGACAAACATCAAGAAAAACAAACTCACTCAGAGGTAACACATGCTTCCTACGACACATTGCAAGATTTCAGATACAACACATGGGGATTCAGGCTCTGGTGACAGGACCTCCCACAGCTCACCGAAGCTGTATATGGGATGAACAATGAGGTACCTGGACACATTCAGTCCCTCATCTATCAGCAATAACCGACAATTCTATAAAGTTGCAGTAGTTGTGGAAAAAGGAATTTTTTTCTTGCAAGGAAATTGGGAGCCTGATGCTATTTGCCAACAGCAGACATATTCTGGAGTTTTTTGGACAGTTCTGCTCCCCATTCCCTCACCAGGGGTCCTTACTCTCTGCCAAGAGAGGTAAAGAGATGCCATTGCCTTGCGTGAAGCAGGCAGAAAATTACTGTTATCAGGCCATTGTCCAAGTTTTAGAGCCTGTGCAAAGTGTGGAAATCAAGGAAGATGCAAATAGTGCATCCCATGTTTTCCATGGATAACCAGTCCAAAGAAAGGACTGGGCACAGAGCCAGCAAAGGCTAAGAGATCCCTTTCAAACACAACAAACAGCACTTTTATGCTCAGTAGGGTCCTTTCCCCCCCCTTGACCGTGGAAGAGGAAATGTAGATTTGTGGATGGGGCTGCACAAGCCAGCACAGGGACACTCTGGTTATGTTCTACCCAGCCACTGTTGCCAAGACTGCGGTGTAGCAGAAGTGCATCCAGGCTAGGTTCCAACTGCCATGGGGCTTGGGGCAAATGCTCGGGGACTAATCTCCCCACTGCCAAGTTAGTGTGACTACCTGGCCAAGTCTTTGCCCATGCTCTCAGGCTGGTTTTGCAGCTCCTGCTGAGGCCAGTGCTATTCCAGCCAAGCTGCTAACTGCCTCCAAGCTGTCCTGGTGAAAACTAGCTTGTATTTTTCTACCTTACGGGGCAGCAGCAAAAGCAAGACTACAGTGTAGACATAACGTGTCTCTCAGACCCCAAGTGCAACTTTATTTATACAGACAAAAAATATGAATAGGTAAATAAAAAACAAATTTTCTGGGTGATTTTGGAGAGAGCTGCCTTGAGGGTCCGTATTTCTCACACGCACTCAACTAGGATACCTTCATTTTGCCTTTCTCAGGAGCTGCTTCATGGATGAGTGGCTGCTCATCCCCATTCACTGACAGGATCCTCTTTTCTGGCGGCTGCTCCTCAGGCTGGCGGGCAATCAGCAGACGACAGGTAAGCAGGATCCCAAAGACTAGTGCATGGGCGTAACGCTTGAGTGGATCCCCCACTAGCTGGTGGAAAAAGAGCACAGCCAGCACAAGGAGGAGGAGGAGAAAGTTGGCCACGTCTTTGGGGCGACCAGGCACCAGTGTCATGACAATGCCACATACCACTTCTAGGGCACCAATGCTCTTGCGGAGAAGGATGGAGCTGACTCCCATCTTCTTTAGCATGGGGAGGGCCCGCACGTAGCTTTTGTATGCTCGTTTCTGAAATCAAGCAGTAATAGCGTAGAACACCATGATGTGAGAAAGTAAAGGTGACTTCCATTGAAATAGACTGATCTGCAATATGACCTAAAGATCACTTCAATCATCACAGGCCCCTCTAGCACAATATCCAATCTGTACCCCTAAAGCTTCTGTTGGAGGGATATTAACACCATCAACCTGCAATTCCCCCTTCATAAGCTGTTGTCTCCTCACTGGAAAAAGTTCAGCAACCTAGCACCCATCTGTTGAGCTAGGACCTGGCCAGGTGTACCCTCTCCTGAAATCTGAAGTTCCGATTGCTCAAATTAGCAATGCAGAACCATGTTGTTAAAAAAAAGTACCTCTCTCTAAGAGCAGCTCGTCCTTTATAATTAATAACACACCTAGTCCCTGCAAAGCCAAGGCACAGCAAATAAAAGCAGAAGTCTCTACCTCAAAGCAACTTACAGTGTTTATGGGCACTACAATCTTAGCATGGGACTATACATCAAAGCTGAGATTCACCAACCCTATCCTTTGCTTACAGATGTTTATGATCCTTTCTTTCCTCAGATGAACGCAAGCTGACGTGACATCCTTTGCTCCCTGGTTTATGCTGGATTTAGAAGCAGTGTAAGCTGCAAGACAGCCTCCTTACACAGCTGCCTCATTGTTTCAGGGAAGAAACAACCTCTGTCCTTACACACATTCAAGTTCTTGCACGTGAACATTAGGTACTCGTGGGCTTATTGTTTTTGTTTGGTTTTTTTTTTTCAATCAAGTATTTCCTCTTTTTTATATATTTTCATAAAGCTCCTAATTATTGGAGACATTGAAATTATTTCCACTTACACTTGAGTGTACTATCCCTGCAGATATTCTTGCCATTGTGTTTTCTGCTTTCTACTCAGGGAGAGGGAAATGGAAGCTGAATCTCAGGTTGTCCAGCTCTCATGGGCACTGATCAGATTGTAGATTTACTGCCAGGTGATTTTGGAAACCTGCACTACAGGCACACAGAACTTCCCCACTTCTCTGTAAATTTTGCTGCTTCCTTCTATGAGGAGCTTACACTTCACATGTGGTTAAAAAATACACAGCATTGTCATATTTGCTACTAAATAATTGAAGATCTCATGACACATTTACTCTAAGTGTATGCATTGTAAGGATGCATTTTAAACATTCAGTGAATAAAACCTCAGAGCAGAGTATTTTTAAACAGTTGTGAAAAAATACAGCTTTTTAAAGAAATGTACTATCAGCATGTCCTAGAGTACTCTGGTGTTTTAACTATTTTGATAGACAAACTAGCATGTCTGTTTTTTGCTGAATAAAAACCTGCAAATTTGGTGTTGTAGGTAGGTAACAGAGGTTCTCTTTTTGCTGGGGCAAGAAGCCATGCTTACTGATTGGCAAGATCAGGTTTTCACTAACTGTCTCCATTACATGACAGACCACCCTGGTACACAGCGCAGCAAAAGCATGAAAGCCTAATGAGCCATGAACACATTACAATATGGGCTATTAAGAATGATGACGCTGTGTAATATCCAAGTACCTCTGCTTTCTCTTTGTAGAAACAGAGATCATTCCTACCTGTAGGCCTGACTTGGTAAAGCAGAAAGGGACAGAGAAATACTTTACAGAGCAAGGATTTTGCAATGCTTCTAAAGTCTCAGTGTTTTTTTCTGTCCCTTATGTAGCAGAAGCTTAAGAGCTTTGTTTTCTGGGCATTTTATCTCAGTCTTTTCCTCCCGAGTTACTTTTTGGTGATTCTCCTCTGTGAGATCCCTATGCTGCTGGGCTGCAGATGAGGCACTGCAATTCAGATGTTATTTGAGAGCTAAGGAAAAGCAGCTGGGCAGGTGGAGCAAAGGGAGAGAACAGAATGTACTGGAAACTTCCAGCACTATTTTTTTATGAGCACAAAAATTATACCAACACTTTTCAGCCACTGCAATAAATATAACAGGGGGTGGGAGTGGGGAGCAGGAGAATAAATAAATATAGACAAGGAAGCAAAACGTGGCAGCCAGTCCTTCACCTGCCTGCAGCTCGCAGCTGGCAAAAGCTCTGCAGCAGGGTTGGTCCTGGGCAGAGGGGAGCACAAACTAGCTCACCAGCTGAGAAATGCACACAGTGACTTCCCTTCCTCTCCTCACCCCTTTCCCATTAGGCAAGAGGAGGAGAGGCTCATTTCCCAGGCTAAAGAGAATAATAAGGTGACTATTAATAATATCTTCTTCTGCCAGCTAAGAATCTCAAAGCATTCCACAGTCATGAATTAGCCCCTGCACAAGTCCAGTGAGGCAGGGACAGTCAGTCTCAGTATCCTTGCTTTAAAGCACAGAATTTTGAGGATGATCATCTGGCTGCCAAAGCAGGCATCTGCTTTTCGTACCCCCAGTCTAGGGGGTAGGTATTCTCCCAGGGATCAGCTGTACGTGCCTGCTACATGTCTGGCACTTCTTCAAACCTTGCTTTTCAGAGACCCTTGCGTCCCCATCTTTTGCAGGCATCGGTGTGCTGTGCTACCCCCTCCTCCTTGCCTCCCCTCCCTGTCCTTATCCACAAGAGGTTTCTCCATGGATGGGCTCAGATGGAGCCCAGGCAAGGGCTGCCAGGATATCCTCGGCACTGTGTATTATTTGTTTCTCTCCGTGTCCATCAAATAAGGAGACAGATAAGCTTCTTCCCTCTCCCGCTCAGGGCTCCAGAGCGGTCACCCTCCGTGTATCCCACTGCAAACACTGCTGCTGCCGCAAGGTTGAGGGGAGAGAGCACTAATGCGTCTCCCTCCATGCTGCCACCGCCGTACTCACCATCTCATTGTAGGCATCTCTGCTGAGCCGAGGGGTCAGTTTGATGGTCCCCATAAAGACGAAAAAGAGCCCCAGGGCCACCGAGAGGGCGACGATGGTGATAGTCCTGGGAGATGCCATGGAGCCGCTGGGAACCGGTCCGGGGAACCGGTCCTGGGAACTGGTCCTAGCGAGGCCTTCTCGCTCTGGCTGCCAGCCCGGGCGGGAGGTAGTCCGTCACCATTGAAGGAGATGAGGAATAAAGCTGCAGAGGCGGCGAGGCTGACAGCGGGAGGGGGATTCAGCCTCCTCCACTTGGCAGCCTCCGGGTCCTAATGCCCCGCAACCATGCGGCCAGAGCCAGGCAGCTCTAGCACCTGCCCGGCGATGAGCATTGCCACCGCTCCTACCTCTAAGTCACCCTCTGTTTCCTTACACGTTCCATAAATTACCCACAGAAAGCTGAGACTGAGCCAGTTTTGGGGATGCGGATGGCAGCCAAACGCATAGCACTTGCTCAGCAGTGGGAAAACGGGGACATGTTAGCAGAGGGCACAAGAGTAACCTGCTACGGGGGAAGTCTTGTAGAAGTTGGAGGTCTCTTCTACATAGGCAGCTTTCAGTTTCAGATGCTCAGACACTAATACACAGCAAACAACATATTGCTTAATATATTTGCCCCAGAAAAGCAAAAAAGATGTCTTGCCCCTATGGCTCTCCTGGAACCTGATGCCCAAAAGGGATGGTGAGGCCACTGTGCCACCCTCCCCCATTGCAGATAAAACCTGTCCTGTATGTTCAGCTCTCCAGAGACTAGTGGAAAGGTTTCCTGATCCTCTGTTACTTCCTGATTTAAAGTCGTTATCTCTCCCCCTCTAATTTGCAACAAATTTCCTTTTGACAAAAGCATAGCCAGGGTAAGCAGAAAACCATTCAGATCTTGCAGCGAGAAGCCTAGGTATAATTATACAAAACAGAACTGCTGGAAAACTGCATCCTTTGCTATAAACTGAAAATAAGAGGCAGTAACAGTGTGCAAAAATCTTACACTCATGGGACAGTACAAGAGTGACACTTCCTATGCCTGTCAAGATTCTCCCCATCACCTCCCTTTCTGGCATAGTAAGTCTCAAGTCCTAAACAAATGTATTTTAAGCCCCCGTGGCTTGAGAACTGGTGGTTGTTGTTATTATTCCAAGCTCAGGGTTTCTTAAGACTCGAGCTACAAGTCTGAAAAATACAGGCAGCTCCCCTGTTTCCTTGGGAGTTTACCAGCCTTGATTCACCCAAATCAGATAGGGAATTCCTCTTTTGGATGAAAGAGTCAAATTTAACAGCCTGACTGTAGAAATGTGTTCTGCTACTGGTCTGGCCTAGATGACCAGGATAAACCAAAAGGTAACTTCAGTACAACATAAAAGTAAAAATCTAAAAAGAAAAATAAAAGGAACCCTCAAAACAACGTGAAGTTCACAAAACACAAGGGAACTCCGCTCACTCAGACCTACCTCCAGGCTGTAGCAGCTCCACCTTTTGAAGAGCTGGAGAGAACTTAACGTAACATTGAGGTTCACAGCTTGCCAGTCAGTGAGCATGGCAAGACAGATACAAAACACACTAAACTTTTGAATTAGCTATTGCAGAGCAACCTGGTGAGGAAATAACTTCTTGCTGCTGACATTTTCACAGGGCACTTCATATTTAGGTATCAGCAAGCATTAGTGGGGAAGGGGGAGGCAGGTGTGGAAGGAGAGACACTGAAACCTGTTCTCTCTTGATTTTGTTTTATAGAAGAAACTTTCTCATTGCCTCCAACTTACCCACGTGACTGATAGAGATTCAATATTGATTTTGGAAGTTTATACAGGAAATACTTCCCTGACCCCAAAAGCCAACATTTTCCCAGTCAAGCATGAGGATTTCTAGTTCCTACAGTTTCTTCATAGCAAGTTCGTTATCAACTTGAAAAACACCTGAAATATCCTTGAAGCAAGCAGAGAACTAATGGCATGGCAGTATTAGAAAATACAGTAGATGTTAGTACTTTGTATTCACATGTTGACGGTGAAAAACCACAACACCAGAGAGAGGGTATTTTCCAGACTACTTTAACCAGCAGCCCAAGAAAAGGTTTGCAGGAGAGGGAATGGTGATGAAATGCTGCAGAGAACCTTTTCACCCCAGAAATCCAAGTGTTTCCTTACAGAACAGTGTAGTTAGGCAACCCAAAGTAAGAGCAAAAGCAAAATTATTTATTTTTATACAACTTTCAAGTAAACAAGTTAAAATCCTAACTACATCGACTCCAGTCTTCAGGACAGTAGCTCTCAGCTTCTTCCCAAGCTCTCAGAGCTGGCATACCTGCCTCCTTGTTAGCGGGTGAACAGCAGCACCAGCTCACAATGAACAGTATGAGGAAACATGTCAAAAGGTATAGCCAATGCGGGGGCAAATGGCTCTCCTGCCAGCTTCTTCCCTGGGTCAGGTGGGCAGCACAGCCTGTGGAAAGCAAAGAGAGCATCCTTTACACCATCAGCAGAAGCCTTCCCACCGTTATCGGTAGCACAATAGCACAGAGGATGCACTAAGGAGGTATCGTGTGTTTGGCTAACATCCCTCAGAGTCTGCAGCTGACACTGGCTGAGGTCTGGAACCATCAATACTGAATCCCAAACCAGCTCTGAAAACCTCATGGACAAGCTAAAGAGTCAGTGGCAGCTTTAAAGCTCCCTTTCTCACAAGCAATCCCAGCTGAAAGGTACTTGATACCCTTAGGAAATAATCCTCAGTTTTGCACTACCTGCATTGGTTACCTGCAGACAGTTATCACCTGCAAACAGGCCTGCCCCAGATAAAGACTTAGCTATATGATTAACCCTAAGCAGGTGACTAATCCCTTTCGCTTCACTTCATTGGCTAGGGGCCAACCTTCCCTCAGTGAACCCAGTGGACTCCACATCCCACATCCAGATGTGCTATTTTGTTGGGGAAGGATGCACAATACCATTATAGCATGTTTGCATTATTTTCTATTCCTTACTGATGCACTAAAGCATCCTGCTGGAACATAAAACCCGAAGAATACCTGCTACCTTAAACCAGTGAGCGCAGCTTGCAGGTAAACCCAAAGTAACACAGAAGCATAAACCACTTCTTACCATGCACTGACTAGTCCTGTATCACACCTGCAGAACTCACCCAGTGAAATTCAGTCGCAACAAAAACCCTCCTAAACCAAGGTCAGATATTTATGTCCTTGTCTGGACATAATAGGGTCTGTCACTAAGGTCAGTGGAAAGGAAGAGAGGAGGGTGCTCACTCAAGAAAGTTCCTCATGGCTTCACCTTCTGGCTTGCAGGAGACGTAGAGCAGCCTTCGGATAGGCTTGCAGTTTCGGATGGCTCGCACAACCCTGTAATCTACAAAAAAAGATAATGTGCTTTCCCAGTGACCCACCACCATGAGCTCTCCAGAAGGAACGATCGCACAGCAAGCATCACAGAACTGCAGTGCACTGTCAAAAATACAGGGAAAAAAGAATATACATATTTTTCCATGTCGTGTCACAGATGCAGGCTTTTAGAAGGCCAGGGATGCAACCCATGCTGCTAACAGCTCAGCTGTTTTGGCAGGGTAGAGCAGTGGGAGAAATCCCTCTGGGAAGCAGAGGGATGAAGGATGAGAGAAAAATTGGACACAGAGGCACATAAAACCTTCCACACACACTTGTGAGACTGCATCTGGGCACCAGGACTGGTTTAGGACTTCCCAATACACACTGGAGCAAGTCCAGTGGAGACCACTAAGACAGTTAGAGGGCTGGGGCACGGCACGCACAAGGAGAGTGTGAGGGCTGCAGTTATTCAGCCTGGGGAAGAGAAGGTGAGCAGGGATCCATTTGCTATCTTCACGGGCCTCATGGGGGGATTACAGAGAAGATGGAGCCACAATCTCCTCAGAGGGGTACAAGAAGAGGATGAGAGGCAACAGATGCGCTGCAGCAAGGGGAAATTCTGATTAAATATACTAGGTAAAACATTTTCAGGAAAGGGTATCTACCCTTGGACACATTCAAACCTCAACTGGGCTTTATAGCCCTGTGCAACCCTATACAACTCTGAAGCTGGCCTTGCTTTATTTGGGAGATTGCACCACAGACCTCCAGAGGCTCCTTCTCTCCTAAATAATTCTGTGAGCCTATGAAAGATGGAAAAAAGATTAGAGCTGTCTGCTTTAAAGAGGAAGCATGATAAAGGCACTGAAAACAACAGCTCTGTGGGATTTTAACTGCTGTCAGCAACAAGGCAAGAAACTAGAAAGCTAAGCAAGCAGAGGGTTTGGAGCCAGTACAACAGGTCTCCCCGAAGTTGTTCAAAATACTCTGTTTTCAAGATGAAAATAAACAGCATATTCTCTCACGGAGCCCAGCCCGAGATGGGTTCACCACAGCAACAAGGGGTTGGGCATCCTCCCACGATGACAGGAGTTGTGGTAACACGGTCTCTGCCTTTCCACTGTGAAACTCACAGTTTGAAATTCCTGTGAAGCAAAAAGCAGCCACATGAACTCAGCAGTCAGTCTCACCAGATGTTAGGTATAACATGAAGTACTGCCCTGGAGGGGCTGTGTGGAGGTAACTTGTTAAAATCCCTCTGCTCCCTTCTGCTTCCAATTTTTTCAGCAGTTAGTTTGAAACTTTCTGCCATGGCTAGTTTGAACTCACCATTGAATGCTGCATTCCACCTGGCATCCTCTATTGCCTTCACCACCACCTCAATACCAATAATCTTGGACACTTGGTGAGCCAGAGAGAGACCAATTGTGCCTGGAAACAAGGGAAACAAAAATACTCCGTACATCCATGCTGAAGAAACAAGCCTTTAGATAGTGGGGATCATTTTTGGCACGCAAAGCACCAGCCCTGGGAGCCAGGGTCACACAGCCCCCACTCACCTGTTCCACAGCAGATGTCGAGCAGGATGGTGTCGCCACCAGCCTGACTCAGCTCTCCGACGACCTGGTACAGAACTTCTGCTGCACCCGTGTTTACTTGGAAAAAGGCATCTGGAGAGATGCGAAACTTCAGGCCTAGCACTTCTTCAAAGATGTGTGGCTCTCCGTGAAGGAGCTGGAAGGGGGACTCCTCATGGGAGCAGCGTGTCCTGGTGCTAGCAGAGCACAACAAACCTAGCTGTTAGACGGCAGCAGAGAGGCAGCTGATTTCCATTTCCATTCCTGGGATGCTTATGTGCAAGGGAGGATGGTTCTCCCCCCACCAACTTTTATTTCCTGTAAGCCTTTCAACAGGATCAAAGAATTTTGATTCTTTATAAGGGATCTGTAACTTGCACAGCCTAGTATTCATTAAAAGGATCAAAATTATTTTGCAGAAGGCAGCAGTCCTAGGGTCTATTCCCCAGTTTTGCTGCTAATGTGATTTACTATCTTGGGGAAGCCACTGTAGGTTTTTTTCTTTAGTTTCTCAGGCTCATAATTCCCATGAGGTAGAGCCGTAGTGTATTCAAGTATTTCAGGTCTGGGAAAACAAAAGATGTGGCCATCTCAAAACCACATCTGCAAGAAGCATCCAAACATCTGTCATTCTCTTCAAGCACTCCCTGAACTGGTAGAATTTGACTTTGATCAGAGAAGGGGGGAGAAAAAGGAGGTGATTTTGTTTCCACTGTTTCCCTGTGTCAAGACATATACCTCTCTTGGAAATATAGTGAAGTCAAGGCACAGATCGTTCCAGGTCCACACATGAAGAACTCCTTAAGCAATGCTTTCTGAGTAGCCAGTGCCTCCTGTCAAGAGCAAAAAAGGAAAACCTAGCTGTTTGGGTAATCTGATTAAACACCTCTCCCCAGCGATACACCTAGCAAGCTCAGGTCAGCCAGATACCTGATGTGCCTCTTGCTGGGTGCTCTGTGCTCCATGTACTCACCTGGCCCAGCTCCTGGGGGTGGAAGGTGATGATAGCCATGGTGTGACCATGCCTGGTGGTCCGTACCACGAGCTCCCGCCAGTGCCCACCTTCATGGAAGAGGATGCAGGGGTCCAGGGAGGAGTGACGGATGAACTCCTCATAGCACTGAGCGGAGGGGAAATGGCACTTGTGGTACAGCGAAGACAACTGGGCTGGTCTTAGCATAACTCTGTGCACCCCAAACAGGTGACCCTTCCTCCAGCATAATCTTTTTTTTTCTGTTTGATTTCAATACACTGAGTGAAAGGTCTTTCCAAGTTCTTGGAAGACAAGACATTTTAATAATTTCAATTCTTATGTATTTTAACAGATTGGCAGGAATTTATTGTCACTTGATTAACTTCATTCTTTGGGACAGTTTAGAGGCTGCAACATTAACATGCAAGTTTAAAAAAACCATTTATCCATCAACCAGTCAGGCCTGTTCACAACATGAAAATGGACTTGAAAACACAGCCTAACTAAAATTACAACGTTCTCCCAAATAAGAGTTATGGCAGTGCCTCTACTCCACAGTCTAGGGACAGACATGACTTACTCATTTACCTCAGCTACTTGTTTGTGTTCTGGGGGTATGTTCTCCATGTGGTTGGCTTTCACACAGACAATATTTCTTGCTGGAGAGAGACAGACAGGTATTTAATTGTTTTGTTTCAGGGCACATAAACCACTGTAGCATCTGACATGATAAACTGTGAGAGGCCTTTCCCCTGAATTCTCCCACTGTACAAAAAAAAGGAAGAAAAAAAAAAAACCACCTGGTATCTAAGTGCCCCACTAAATCCTGGGATGTTCTGGGTACTTGCAGTCTGCAGGACCTGCCAGAATTCCCTTTGCCAGTGATAACTGTCACTCACTTCCATGAAGAGGTTGGAGCTCTGGGAGCTTTTTAAATGTCCTCTAGCAACTCCCAAATGACCCACTGCACTGTTCTTAAAGTAAGGGAGCCAGAGCAGAGCAAGCTGGTTTTCTAACTGGAGAATAATGGTGTGGGCTTACAGCAGCAAAACAGTTTAGGTTGCCTGGAAAACAGCATTCCCACTTCAGTTTAAATGCTATCAGAGGTAAAATGCATCCATGGAATTATTTTTCAATGAGAAAAGTACACAGCAATCACCCCAGCACCTCTTGCTATGGGTGCTGGCAAGCAAAACCCAGTACAGACGGTATGAACAAGCTCACCACTGAGCAGCCTGCAAGGAGCACACAGCTCACATCTTTGCTGCACAAAACCAAACTGTCTCATGCATCCCAAACGCTCCAATGTTGCTCTGCTGCTTATGGACATGCACCCCCCCCCCCCCCGCCCCAATGCTCTCCCTGCTCAGCACAGGCCCCCAGCACACGCCAAAAACACAGGAACAGCATAATTAAGAATAACAAAGCTAAATCCTGCAGGGGCTGCTACCACAGCTGTTGTCCTTACTGCTGTATTTAGCAAATTAGAAGCTGGTGTTTCTTCAGAGGCTAATGAAGTGAGGTTTTAAAATTGCTGCCCCAGACTTGGTGGTGTTTCTGTTGGCATCCCCCACGATTCAGGCTTCTAACTTGGGTGGAGGCTGTCACAGCAGAGCCTTGCCCCAACCCAGCCCATACCAGCAGTTTTCTACCCAGCTCCTTGTCCTGCGCTGACCTCTGCCAGTTCCCACATACAACCCCACGGTTTTGGGGTTCCCATCCGGTCCTCGGTTCACAGAGAAAGTAGATTTGTTTCGGTAGCCATTAATGATGGGCTGAAGGAGAAAAGAAGGAAAAGTAAAGCCTTGGATTAAAAGAAAAAGAGAAAGTAATGGAGGAAAGCCAAAACCCAGCCTGGTTGTTCTGTCGGCAACATGGGAAGATACACATGAATGTGCAAAACGCAGAAATGGAGCTTGTGCATGAGGCCCCCAGTACTTCCACTCGGGAAGAAGAAATGGCTCTCTGTGACATAACAGTGACAGGTTTATCAGGGAAGGCTTGGGCACAAAAAAGGGCTCCTAATCACTGGGCTTGTTTCACTCCCTGGCAGTCACAGGCTGCAAAGCAGAAGCTAGCAAAGACTGCCACAGACACATTCTCTGCAACCAAGTAACCCCTGCCATGAGACTCTTTGGGAGTCGAGTGGGAGACTGTCAGTGGCTCAGCGGGGACAGCGTCCCCACAGGATACTCACTGAAGGGACTACAGGCTGGAGAGGACAGCAGAGTCCATCAGGTTTCTGTGCATCTATGCCCAGCTTCTCAAGACGAGATGCCAGTGTCTGCAAAATCTTCCTCTGGCTTTGATACTTCACCTGCAGAGGAGTCCTAAGCCAGAAATACTCTTACAGGACCACACAACAGGGGGCAGCTCTTCATCACCCACCTCTGGGAAGGGCAACAGGAGGGAATACTGCAAGTGGGATATAGTCCCAGAGGAACTCTGCCTTTCTCATCACCACAGCTGCTTGGAGCAATGGGAAGAGAGAGAAATCCTGTGTCCATGGTCCCCAAGTGCTGGCCTGGAGCACTTGGTCACACACACCATCCACAGGGAACCTCCCAGTTCTATCCTTCACAATAACTAAAGAATTAAAGCAGCAGTAAATAGGGTCTGAAGAGTTTACAGCATTAAGTGACTAAGACGCTAAGGGTTGTTGCTCAAGGGGGACAGGAGGGACAGCTGGGGCAACACGACAGAGAAAAGTCCATGTAAGCGCATCTTACCTGCAGCTGCTCTTGATAGGGAAGTCTCCACAGTGGAGTCACCGCGTTCGCTAACCTGGAAAGCACAACATCGCAGCAGTGCCCAGAGCTACTTGCCTCCTGATACTTATGGCATAACATCCCCACCATCTCCTTCATGGGGAGGACCATTCTGGTATGGGCTCTGCACCAGAGCTGGATGTGAACATCCAAACTCCCTTTTCGTGGCACCTTCCTGGTGCAGAATACTTGTGGCTGGAAGAGGGACCCAGGAACCACAATGACCAACTCTCAAAGGCTGAGCCTTTGGCAGAAGACTGACCAGCAATGCCTTGGTGTCCTGGGTAACCCAGGTATCTTTCTTATCCCCTCTAGAAGACAGGGCCAGGAACAGCGTTTCCCCACACACAGAGACCCAGAGATGCCCTGCCAAGCCTTGGGTGAGATCTGACTCCAGGCTGGCAAAGCCAGGGGAATGAGTATTCAGATGTTACTGGGGTCAGAGGGGAAAAAAAACCCCAAAGTGCAGAGAAGGGAACAAAAAAGAGATTATGTTGTAGCTTCAGATAGGCTCTGTTGCTTTGTCCCACTGAATCAGAGGCTTTGGCCATCCCTTGCTGCTCTGAGGACTGCCCAAGTCCCATCTCCCTGGAGTTTTCCCCTAAAAGAGCAAGATGCTTCCTTTCATCACTCAGTGCATCCATCCTGCATCATCTACCTGCTCACATTTCCAGCCACTACTACATCTTTTTGCTAATGCTAATTAAATTCACCGCAGTCAAGTGCACAGTTTGTGTGTAGCACGCAGGGAATTACAGGCTGCCCACTCTCACTGGCTCAGCCACCCACACAGCAGCAGTTTATAAATAAACCTCGGAACCTGCCACTACTTGCACCTGAAGCAGGGCGAGCAAGAACAAAACACATACAAGCCGATTTAAAAAAAAAAGACAGAGTAAGGTGCGAGGTGGATATGATCCAAACTATCATAACTATCCATCAACTACTGGCTCACTGAGCCCATGGAGAACCTCACCCCACAGCTGGATAAGCTGCCGTTATTGTTTCCTGGGATTTTTGGATCTGCTTCCAAAGCAACCAGCGCCAGCTGCTTTCAGGCACAGAACTGCAAATCAAACAGACTATTACTTTTTGCTTGCCAGTATGGCAACTGCTCTGCTCCTGCTCCTTTCCTCTTAGACCTTTTTGTTTCTTTTCCATTATTCCTATCCCCAGGCGAAGCTCCAGGGAAGCCAGCTGAGCCCTGGCTCTTCTATTCCTACTGGGGAGAGCTGGGCGTTCGTGAAACCCCCAACTGACTGCTCTAACCGCTTCAGGTGCTTGGTGCTTTGGAAGAATGCTTGGTCATTTTGGAATTGCGGTACCTCTCCTCCCAGGAGGAACCTGGCAGGCTGCAGCCCTGCCGGGCCTTTTTCTTCTCCTTCCACTTTGCTGCTGTCTTCTTCTCTGTCAGCAGGCTGTGGTCCTGACCGGGCAGGCTGCTCAAGTGAGCACCCGAAGGGCAAAGGCGCCAGTGCGGTAGCCTCAACGCGCAGGACAGAGCCATGGTGGGAAGGAAAGGGGCTGCACCCCTGCAAGCAGCACAGCGGGCCCAAAGTCAGCGTCCCAGGAAGTGGCACGTCAGCTACGGATCTGGAGGCGGGTAGAGAAAAACACCACGCTCGGGGCCAGGTCCGCTCCAGAAAGGAAACCACTTAAGTTTAAAAATACCCACGGCCGGTCTGACCAGCGGGTGCATTCTCCCTTGGCTCGGAGCTGCCGGGCGGTGCTGGTAGCGCAGCGAGGGGCCCTGCCCGGGGCCGAGCGGGAGGCGCGGAGGGAACGGGCAGCAAAAAGCGGCGTTTCGTTCCCCGGCCGCAGGCGACCGGCCTCCGGCGGCCACCGCGCTGGGGCTCGGCAAGCAGCGCCCGCTGCCAGTCCCCGCCGGCCCGGCCCGGCCCAGCCCTGCCACTCTTCCCGTAGCTCGGCCCCCACCTCGCCCGGCGAAAAGCTCGCTCCTTCCGCTGGCGGCCGGCCGCCTCCCCGCGCGCCCGGGTCTCGCCGCCCTGCGCAGCGTCCGCGGCCGAGAAGCCTCCCCGGCCCAGGGAGCCCCGCGCCAGGGCCAGCTCCCCCCCCCACGCCCCAGGGCGGGACGGGGCCCTCTGCTCGGCGGCGAGTCCCGCCGCGCTCCCGGGGCCCGCGCCTTACCTCCCGGCGCCCCAGCCCCGCCGCGGGCTCCGGCCCGGCGCTCTCCGGGTCCGTCCGCGGCAACGGGGCGCGGGGCGGGGCCCGAGCCGCTCCCCGAGCCGCCCCGGGGCGGCGAGCTGTGCCCCAAAGGCGCCCGCCTCCCGTTCGCGGCGCGGAGCCCCGGCACGCCCCGGCCCTCTGCGCAGGCAGGAGCGCAGGGCGGCCGGGCAGCCCCCCCTCGCCCCCTACCCCGGCGGCCGGGAGCGCCCTGCGCGGGGAAGGCTGCGGAGGAGGGCGGCAGCCGCGCAGGGCCTGAGAGCAGCCCGCCGAGCGGGGCGAGGGGGCGGCACCGGCCGATGTCACCGCAGCTCGCCCCGAACGGGCGCCTGAGGCAGAGAGCGCCGCAGCGGGAGCGAGCGGGCTGCCATCCGTTCTGCCCCGGGCTGTTGGCGTCCCGGAGAATTCTGCGAAGGAGCGGCCCTGGAGCTCCCGGGACTGCGGGAGAGGGAAACTGCCCCGGAGCAGCGCCCGCAGAGAGCCCAGAGCCTCTCCCGGGCTCCTGCGGGCAGACGAGGCTGTCTGCTTGCTCCGTTTTGCCGGCACAAATGGCGATGACTGCAGCTGCGGTCGCTCCCAGCCCTGGTGCCTCCAGGAGGGCTCTCGACAGCGGCCCAGAATTACCTGTGCACAGTTTTTAAGTATGATGATTTCAGACAATCTAGGCATCTTAGAGAGGTCTCTTGTCTGGGAGTTCACACAGCCAGCTGTCGCTCGAGCCCCTAAAAAGCGAGGGTAGAACGGTCACGGTCTTTGGATAGCCACTACATCATAGTGGAGTAACAGTTTCATCTGTTTTAATTGAGAAGGAGAGGCTCATAAGTACTTCCGATGCACGGATTTGGGGTTTTTGCTTCACGGCATGGCACGTCCGTAGCTAACTTCACTATAAAATAACATCAAATTCTGAATGAAGCATCTATCAACTGTAATTTTGTCTAGGCAAAAAAAAGCTTTGTGCTAATTGGCTCTTCTTAGGTACTGTAGGGATGAATGGCTGCCCTTCGGCTAGGAACACCGCAAGTTCCTACTTATTTAAGTGCGGAACCTGAAAAACATTTGAAGAACAAACCCTGGAAAAGCATTTGAAAAAAACTGCTGTCTCTCGACCCAAATATTAAAATCAGAAGTGCACGTAATACCACCGTTATACCAGAATTACCTCTTGCCTCTGTCTTCTCCCCTAGCTGTGCAAACGGGACTGCTCTCTCTCCCAAAGCCTCGGCCTTCTGCGGGGACTCTGGGGAGCGTTTGCTGCAAGCGCTCATTTCATTTACCATTAGCCGGGTGTACTAGAATTGCTCTTTATTTGTGCGACACACACAATTATTCGGGGACCGCCGGGGTGTCTCTGGCTTCCAGAATAAAGCATCCCCTTCTTGAGATTGCATCTTAAAGCTGAAGAAATTTGGCTAGGCCTGTAGGCAACAGCTGGGTGCAGCAAAGACAGCGGGTTCCTTTCTTTTCTCATCTAAAGACAGACTGCCTTCACCTAGGTACTGGAAAAGGTCCCAATAAGCAGAAGGCAAGAGGCAGAAGTGCCCAACAGCAGTCAGGAATAGCAGCTGAAGGGAACTGAGCAAACAGTCCGTTCAAATAACTCATCCTTCTCCACCTCCACCATTAATTCTTGTTCCTAATTACCCTCAGCTGTAGTGGATTTGCCATCTTGCAATCTCAGTTCTCCAGGTTGCCAGCTGTTCTACAGAAAACGTAGTCAGGCCACGGTTATGGATTTATGCACACCGGCCGCCCTAACAGGGTCCAGCCCTAGGATCCTGCTGAAAATGCAATCAATGTCCGAGTGAAGGTTTCTGATGCCTCTTTTATTAGTTCTCAGGTCACAGCTCGAGCTGCGTGCCTCTGGAGAGGGACCCCTACCCCAGATCGCACCCCTCAATTATACCCAGCACCCAATCCCCAAGTCTAATCACTTAATTCTGGTCAGCGGTCTCTTGATTTCTTACTGGTTTTCACTGTCGCCGAGCCAGCCTTCTTCTGAAGTTACTTCATTCTCTTGGAATTGTTTCCTTGGTCCTCATCTTCTTCGTTCTGCTCGTATCTGCCGGATTCAGCTAGTTCTGTGTTAGCAGCATTAGTTTTATCAAAAAGTTTACTCTCAGTCAGCTCTCGCGGCCTAAGGCTTCAACTACTTTAGCTTCTACTGCCAAGCTACTAACGCTAAACGAGACTGTTCAGAGAGAAGAATACAGTTAATTGCATTTCTTCTGTAACAGTCCTCCCTTTGTTTCTTTCAGGCATCCCTGCCCATCTATAGTTGGTCTTGTATGAGGACTCTTCGATACCCTTGTACAAATTTCATAAGCATATTCTGTAAACAATTCCAAATGCAAGTAAAAACACAGCAGGCCACCAGAAGCATAGTAACCACAGCTAAAAGACTCTTTAGCAATGAACTAAATAAACTGCTAAACCATGAGGATAATCCCCATCCAGAGAACAAGTTTTGTAACCAGGGATTCAATGGCTGTTCCTCGATCACTGATAGAGTCTCCAAGTTCTAAAGCAACCTTTTCTAAGGCCCTTTGTAGTATATCGGCATGGTGGGGCCGGTCACTTACGGAATCATTCCTGAAATGGAACATCCTATTAGTTTTCCCTCTGCTGGTGGATTTTTCCATGTGCTAGCTAGTGCTTCTTCTAGTCTTTGGAGAGTTTGTTCTCAAGTTTCAATGAGGGAAGTTTCTGTGACGTTTCTAATTGTTCCCTGAGGTAACTTAGAAGTAATGTGTAAATAGGGCACCCCACGGGCAACCTAACAACTGCCAGTCCAATTGGCTGGTAGTATTTTATAAGCTTTTCGGCCACAGGCAAAATAATGGCCTTGTAGGGCCCACAGTGGGGAGTGATGTCTACTTGTTAGTACACTGGTGTGTAAGATTAAAATCCCATATCTTCCCAACGGAAGGTCAAAACCGTCTTTGTCTTCCGATATGTGAGTTCCACTTAGACTACATTGTCCTTTACCTTTCCACCACTTGTAGCTCGTTCTGGTGTCATACGTTGGGATGCTACTGCAGTTGTTCCTCCATGGCCTGAAGCTTATAGTTTCAAAAAAATGGGGTTTGACCTTTACAGAAAGTGTGGGTGTTCTTAAACCAGTAACCATCTCTCCACTGGGTTATGAGGCATGAGCTGTTTCCTGCCGGGTAGGCACATTGGTCAGACTGGTTGCGAGTGAAACAGAAAGTTCCTTCTGTGAGCATGGCGGTGGTATATTCCCAACCCTGACATTTGGTCCAAGTTAAGAGAGTCTTATTCCAGAAAAGTGAATTGGAGGGGTTGTTTATAAGTATAGTTCTCTGTCGCTTTCAGTTCAACTAAGGTCAAAGGATAATAACGGAATATTGGCGAGGAGGATTGTAAACACCCTCAAGTGACCTGCAGCTGGAGCGTAGAAAAATAAATAGATCATATTGATAGTCGTTTATCCTTGTGTGCTGGACAGGTAGAACATCTGTGTTTAGGTAACACAGGCAGATGGCAGACTTAGAGGCACCCTATTGGACACGCTTGAAATTCCTGCCCCGCTACGCAGAAGGTCAAAGCACAGTGGTAAACCACACCTGCGCGAATCCCTGATAAACACGCAAAACCAGCAGGGTCGGCGATCCTCCAGCATGGACCAAGCTCAGCAGTGCCTGCGTCCCTGCTTGTGTGCCTCTGCCTGAGTGCTGCTTCGGGGATGCCCCGGCTGGCGAGGTAAGAAAAATAAATTCACTCTTTGCATTTCATCCGTGGGTTTGTGGTTGTTCCTGTGTTCTGCCTGCGCTCACTCACACAGCTGCTTTATCTGCCAGTTCATTATTTCTTTCAGTTTCGCTGGATCCTTTGGTATGAGCTGGACAGTGGACTACAGCGATTTGCCTTTAATAGCTTCCAACAGCATTTGGATTTCAGTTCCATGAGAAGTATTTTTGCCCACCAAGGTACGGAACCCTCGTTCTTTCCATAGCATACCCGTTGCATGACAACTCCAAAGGCATATTTAAAGTCAGTATAAATAGTTACCTGCTGATTATGCCCCACCCAGGCTGCTCTTGCTCATGCAGTTAATTCAGCCCCTTGGGCGCCCACTGAGAGTTGTAGAGGTTCTGCTTCAAGTACCTCTAAGTTTCTCACCACTGCATAGCCGCGTGTTGTTTTCCATCCACACAGTATGACAATCCATCGGTGGAAAGGGTTAGATCCAAGTTCTCTAGAGTTTGATCCCGCAGATCTTCCTGTAGGTGGCTGGAGCGGAACACGACCTTAGCACAGTCATGATGCGGCTCACCGTCGGAGGGAGCGGGCAGTAAAGTTGCTGGATTCAAAACATTACGTCTCTTCAAAGTAACATTACCTGCATTTAAAATCGTTAATTCACAACGATGTGCTCTTTGTGGGGACAATGCTCGCGTAGCATGTTGCTTAAGAATCAGTTCCACTTCATGCGGGACATACACGGTTGTTGGGTGACCCAGGACTAACGGTCTCCTGCTTTCTATGGTAGTCACTGTTGCTGCTATCACTCTAACGCAGGAATTATTCCCTGCAGCTACAGGATCCAGTTGAGTCGAGTGGTAAGCCACAGGGCGGCGGTGCGGACCCAGCTTTTGAGTAAGGACTCTGCTGGCACAAATAGTTTAAAGGGCTTGGAGTAATCTAGCGATCCTAATGACGGAGCAGAAGCTAAAGCTCCTTTTATAGCTTGGAAAGCCTTTTCTCTCTTTGGACCCCACCGTACAGGCTCCACTTCCTCTGCCTTGGTAGCTTCTGTCCATGGCTTACTTAACTCCCCTAGCCCCGATAGCCACAGTATCCTACTGCACCTAAAAATCCTCGCAATTGCATCTTTGTTACCGGTCGAGGTATTTCTACAATAGCCTGGACCCGTTCTGGGTCGACTAACCTTTGTCCCTCTTTTAATACGAATCCTAAATATTTCACTTCCTGGTGACGCAGCTGAAGCTTAGAAGGAGATGCACAGTGACATTTTTCTGCTAAAGCAGTACATAGACAAATAGTATCTTTCAAGCAATCTTCGTATGTCTTGCTGGCAACTAACGAATCATCTACATATTGTACAAGTATAGAACCTCCAGGTAATGCAGCATCTTTCAAATTTTCTCCTTGCCACGCCAGCATGTGATCCTTAAAATAGCTGCAGATGTCAGAGGTGGCTTGGTCCACAAACACACTTGCTGCCAGTTCATTACTGAAATTCTGAAGAGTCATTCCCCCATACGCCAACAAAGCCTGTCACAATCTTCCCCAGTAGTCGCTGGGGTGTTCCTCTGGCCTCTGTCTGCATTCCTGTACTTTAGTTCGCTTTACTCTCATCTCCTCCAAAGCTCTAATCACATTTATCAGATTTCTAACCACTGTTTGGCAATTATCTCTGTCTGTTTGATTATTCTAATGCCAACCGGGATCAACCTGAGGCCAGGCAGTCCGATTTCCCCCTGCCTGTAGTGTTAATTCCACATTCTTTTCAATTACCCTATCTTTCTGTCTGGGTGGAACAACTCACTCAAAAATGACTTGGGGGATGGGAAATTAATTCTGGTGGAATCTTCTTGAAGATAATCACTGAAAGGATTTTTCACGCCATCCCTGGGATCCTGCAGGTTTTGAGGTTTCCTTGCACCGGACTCCCACGCTGCTGCTCGACGAGTTCCCCAGGTTGCCTCGGTCTAAATTTACCCTAAGAAATACAAGAAAAAAGACGACCATAAATCCCTAGAGAAAGGAAACAAGAAAGCAGGGGAGTAAGAGGAGGAGAAAAAGAAAAGAAAGAAAATCCATCTTGCTCTGACAGCAATTTTCTCCTGCCCTGTGGGAATAAAACTGCTCCTGACTGACTGGGCTATCAGAAAGCCCGGAGTGCTGTGAGACGTGGGGAAGAGGAGGTGTGGGAGCTGCAGGCGTTGATGCGACCGGCTCCGACAGCTGCTGTAATGCTGCCGGGAGGAAAGAGCCCCAGCAGCATAGCCTGGGCAGGGACCGAGGGGAGAGCTCTGCTGCGGCAAGGCAGCCCAGCCCTGCCCCTCACAAGGCGGGTGCTCAGAGGCGGGAAAGGTGCTGGGGGTCTGCCCGTAACACATCCCACAGGGGAATTCAGACCGTGTCACCGGGAATGCATCAACTTTGTACACAAATGGAGCCAGAAAGCTTACTTCTTGAGCAGACGCCCTGATCTGGAAACTTGGGGAAAGTTCTGATGTGAGCTTTGTGCTCTGGGGCCCTGTCTGCTTTTTTTTTAAACTTACTTTTAACTGTGGCCTCGTAGACTGGGGACTAGCTTTTGGTCAGCATCCTCCCTGGAGAATCTTCTCCTGCTGCATCTTCCAGAGGTGGCCAGAGGTGCACCTCCTCGCTGCCATGTCTTGCTCATGACAGTGGGGATTCCGGAGCTATGACCCAGAGAGCAGGACCCAGAGGAGCAAACCTGCCCCAGAGGAAGGGACCACCACACACGTACGTGAGGCAGCAGAGGAGCACCAGGGTGCCAGGGAGGACGTACGGGAGTGCCTGTGGGAAGTTCTCGTACAGGTGAGAACACGCGTCGCTCAGATAGTCCGCCAGCCAGGACCAGCGGACGCCTGTGGAAGAGACGTGTCCTAGTGACTGCGAGGAAGTGATGGGAGAGGGATGTGAGCCAGGGCCCACCCTCCCAGGAGATCTTTGTGGGACAGGCAGTGGTCAGGGCTGCTCGCCTCGGGGGGTTTGCTGGTGGCAGACTCAGGGATGTTCAATCCTGACTCAGATTTCACACACCCGATGCTGCCAAAAAGAACCCCTCTGATCCCAGAAGCTCTTTTGAGTCTTGCAGCAAAACTCCCTACTGGGGAGAGCAGAGGGACACTAGAAACCCTCCTTTTTCATAGATCCGAGTGTATTTTGAGGCAGGGCCAGGCCTTCTTCCCTGTGCTGGTGTGCAGCATCCAGCCCCTCTCACTACACACGCACACACGCACGCCTGCGCGCGCACCACTGCCCTCGCTCTGGAGCCACCATAAGGAACTTCAGCCCTGGGACAAAGCCAGTGCCCTCTGTGCAAACCGGTTTTACTTGCGTGCACAGCAAGCGGAGGAGCGAGCCTGGTCGTGCAGCCACATACATGGAGGACAAGAGGGTCATTTGGGGCAGCACAAAGAGTGTTCCCTGGTTGGGGCTGCTGGGTGCCTTGTCTGCTGCAGGCTGAGGCCAACAGGGTGGACAGGGAGCCCCCAGATCACGAGGGGCAGTGTGCCCACCCCTCCGGTGCTGGAAAACTTCATCCTTCCCAAGGAACTGCCTGGAAAACTCCAGCCCCCTGGGCTGAAGTTCCTGCAGTGCTCTCCAGCCCAGGACTGCCCCGTAGGGCTAGCTGCCCACCCCTTATCTCCTCCACAGCAGGTAAGTCAAGTGGATGGGGATGAAGAGGCAGAAACCCATGGCTCTGCCGCTCAGAGGCGGCTGGGGTGGGCAGTCAGGGCTGCTCGGGGCAGGCTCCTCCCGTCAGTCCCTCTCCTGTGGCAGCTGTTGCGCACTTATGTGGGATCACCTGGCTGGAGTCTTCTGCATCATCCACATGTAGCTCCAGATCCACTTCTGGCCCTGTCCTCAGCCTCACCACTGCCCAGCTGGGAGGTGGCCTTGGGCTTTGTTGAGGGAATTATGCCGCCTGCCAGGAATTATGCCACTCTCAACAGGGCTTAGCCCTCGGTTCCTGCTCAAAGAAGACAAGTCGCCAATCAATCCACCGAGTAAATAAGTGGCATATTTATCTGACATGCAGAGCAGCTCCAGCTGGGTGCCTCCAAAGAGGGATGCCCAACAAAGACGCCCCTGGGCAATTATACCCTTACAGTCCAAGTTCCTCACTCCTCACGCAACAGTTCTGACCAGTAGTAGTAGTATTAGGGTCTGGGGTCTTCCCGTTCTTCACTGGGTCCCTTCGTTGTCTCTAGGCGGGCTGTTTCTTCTCTTCTCTCTAAGGTTGCTGCGTCAGCTGACGACGGTAGCGGCCTTCCTTGCTTCCTGGTCTTCCAGCTCGAACCAGCTCTGGGGCCTTCTTTTACTTAACTAGGTAAAAGTTCAGTGTATCTGGATGCAAGTTCACAGCTTGCAGCCTAGGGCTTCAGCAAATTTAGCTACTAATGCTAAGCAAGTTATACGAAGCAAGTTCTGTGTAAGTAGTACACCAAATCGCACAACAGGCTTGCAGTGACGGTAGAAGATCAGGGCAGTCAGCACCAGGAGCAGAAGAAAGACAGCTATGAGGGCCACGTTTTGCAGCTAGGCATGGTGGGACCTGTGGCCCAGACTTCGTCTGCAGGGTTCCCTGGAAAGCCTGTAAAGTCAGATTAGGATGAGAAGATACTGGAGTAGGTCGGGGGCCTAGAAAAGTCCCAGGGTGCCTGACTGCATTCAGCACCAACAGATGTGCCCAGTAGGCTGGAGGATGCTGCTTGGACCGTCATCTCCCCTAGCCCTGCCCGGCTGACCAAGAAGGATCTGCAGAGCACTTTGGAGCATCCTTACGCAGCGGCTGAGGCAGCCTGGGAGGAGGAGTACCCATCGAGAGCAAGCCTTGCGTCTCCTGGAGAGAGCGGGCTGGCGGGAGAGTACAGACATACAGTGGGATGGGGGGCATGGCTTTGAAACGTGCCGCCCTGAGCACGTCCGGGAAGCAGGACGCCTTGCCTCCAGGCTCCTCTTGCACTCACGGGCTAGAAACAGGCTGGTAACAGTGTTGGGTAGGAGGCAAGAGGTACAGAGAGCAGAGAGAAGGCCTGCAATTAATCGTGGAACACATAGTAGGAGGGAGAAATGTGACAAGAGACACCTGACAGACAGAAAAGGGAAGTCTAGGTCTGTTCATTCCCTCTTGGTTACGTAGGGGGAAACCGAGGTGCAGGAGGTGGTGAGCCGCTTGGCCCTAGCTCCATGGCTGAGCTGGGAGTTAAGCTGTGCTTTCCCGAGTCCGCTTCGCTCCCTGTTGGCCACGGTCCCTGCTCAGGTGCTCCCTTCAGCACGCTGCTGCCCGTTTCTGTTATGTGCTGGCAGCTTTTTCCGAAAATGGTGCCCGTCTGCCCAGCTGCAATACCTGCATACATCTCCCACGTCTGGCTCAGGTGGGGGCTGCATACGGGGGGCTCTCCATCCAGCACAGGAGAAGCCAGATTCAGAAGCGGCCCTGGCCCATGGCTCATCTGGCTGGGGCTCAGCATTGAAACACTTTGCACACTTTGGATTGCAAAATAATCTCTGCTTGGGCTATGCTGGAAAGGGAGGGCAGGGATGTGTTTTGTCTTCCTGGAGACACCAGATAGCTTCGTGATCACTGGATCCCCCAGCCCAGGCAATCCTAGCAGCCGAGCCACGAGAAAGAGTAAGATCCCCAGCGCCCGGGAGGATTCGGCCAGGCAGCCCCTGCCGCAGCAGGGCTCTTTGCAGGGTGGTGACCAGGCAGGGCATCCCCTGGCCAAGAGGCAGAGGGCTTTGTGCTGGTCCAGCCCTTCCCCTGCACAGAAACGTCTGTGGCTTGGGGGAGGCTGTGATGCATCTCAGGTCTGCATTGCGCTAGGAGGAAACAGCGCCTGGTCTCCCATTCCCCACAAGCTAAATGTCAAGGGGCGCTTCCAGTAATGGGCACCAGAGCTTGGCAGGCTCGGACACGTCTGCCCACCTGCCCACAGCCCCTTCCCAGTGCTTTCGCTCAGCACAGCCGCCCCTTCACGGCTTCCCGGGCAGCTGAAGAACATCCTGGAGCTGCTCAGGGCTGGTTGGTGGACACTGCTCGGTCACCTGCAGAAGATTTCAGCCCTGTTTCCTCTTTGAAAATGATCCAGAGGGGACTCCGGTGCACACAGCTTTCTCTCTGACCTAACCCTGTGTCACCGGACAAGTGTGCCGCAACACGGCAGCCTGTTTCTGGAGGCGGGATGAGCCCGAGCATCCACTGGTACAGGCAGGGACCGTGTCCCTGCTTCACCAAGCAGAGCTGGGTACCAGCCCTGAGAGACAAGGCAGCCAGGACCATACGGAGCAGCCACTCCTGTGTGGCTGGCCACACCTGCATCTGAGCCAGCTCCTGGGTGGGCCTGTGGTCCTCACCAACTTTGTGTTGCCAAAACCCCCTGCTCTTGACCAACCCCTGTCAGCCCCTCACCCTGATGGGTATTTAAGCTTCAGCTGGTCAGGCCCAGCCTGGTCTGCAGTGGTAGCCATGGGCAGAGGGTGCAGATGTCTGCCCTTGTCCAAGGGCATCAGCATGGGGGACCGGGCCAGTTCCTCAGCGAGTGCGTGCAGGTCTCTGTCTACAGTCCAGCTGCTGTTTGGGGCTGAGCTGTTCTCTCTGCCATCAGGCCCTTCACCATGCCCGGGATGCTCCTCTGCACTGCTGGTCCAGAGACTGCAGCCAGCTGTCCTTGTGCAGCATTGGCCACTGCGCTCAGGAGAGATGTAGTTGCCTTGGAGCTGAGGAAGGTTGCCTTGAGAAGGGCCCAAGGTGGCAGGTTTTGGCCTCCCAGGCTGAAGGCTACCCTGCCTCAGGCAGGCATGCTCCCCTTTGAGAAGCTTATGGCTCCAATTCCTCTCTTCAGGCCCCACTTGCCAGGCAGCCCCTCCTCACATCTGTGCCTGGTGATTGTCAGAATGCAATCAAGCCAAAGGGTGATTGCATCTCCTGCTTGTTGCTGTAATGTAATCACTGCCAGGGCCACTGCAAAGGCTCCTTGTACAGCAGCGTGGAGCCCAGCAGCTGCATGAGGCTTTTTCAGCCCTCTGTCACTCGAGACACCAGCTTCTCATCTCCGCTGGGTGTGGGTGCCCAGACAGGTCACGTCACCGGGCTGATCCGCAGCATGAGTCCCCGCTTCCTCCGGACGCAGGCCGTGGAGGGAAGCGTCTGCGTGCACCACAGCCAGCCCAGTGCACCTGAGGGCGGGCAGGAGCTGGGTGGCTCACAGCAGCCGTTTCTCGCACAACCACCCTGCCTCATGGCCTGGGGTCCCCACCACGACCCTCCCCTGGTGCTGCCGTGCTGCCGGCAGAGCTCTCCTCAGAGCTGCCCCAGGCCACATCTCGTAGGTGTGAGCAGAGACTACCTGACTCTGATGGGGTGCCGTGGGAATCCACAAGCCAATCGCTGGCTGTTGATGGGCTGGCCTGTTTGAGTTAATGCCTAGGCTGTGGTGATGCTGGGACGTGACCTATTGTGTAAACTGAAAGCGCAAGTAGCATTTTCTGGTAAGTCTATTCAGCTACACGTGCCTGAAGAAACAGCATGGAGACCCCAGTTGTGTCTATTGACTGAAAAGAAACAAGAGGGGACTAGAATCTCAGAGGAAATTCTGGATGCTGTAATACCCCTGGCATAGGCCTCCAAGAAACCTGGATGAGACAAAAACGCTACTCCGGTAAAAGTTGAATTAAAATTGGGAGCTCAACTGGTAAGGAAAAAACCAGTATCCTATGAAGTTAAGAGGTCAGAGTGGGCTTAGAACCATTGATTCATACTTTTGTGCAGCATGGACTGCTGCGGGAATGTCAGTCAGAGCGTAACACCCCCATCTTAGCAGCTAAGGAACCTCAAACTCAAGAGTATCCGTTGGCACAAGACTTGGGAGAAAGTCACAGCTGACATACACCCAGTTGTCCCAAATCCCTATACCGAGAAAAATCACAGCTGATGTACACCCAGCTGTCCCAAATCCTTATACCTTGTTGTCGGCAATACCAGAAGATAGTGTGTGTTTTACAGTGTTAGATCCAAAAGATGCCCCTTGGAAGAAGAAAGCCAGAAGATGCTCGCCTTTGAGTGGGAGAGTCCTACCACAGGGAGGAAAATACAACTCTGCTGGACCATGCTGCCACCAGGATTCAAGAATAGCCCAACACTGTTTGGTAATGTGCTTGCCAAGGAATTGGAAGATTGGCCATTACTTTCCTACAGCACGTAGATGACTCCCTACTTGGGGCAAAGACTGAACAAGAATGTAAAATTGCAACTACAGAGTTGCTGAAATTTCTTGGGACTGGCTGGATATCGAGTATCTCAGAAAAAGGCTCAAATAATACAGACCACTGTAACTTACTTGGGATTTGAGCTATCTCAGGGAAAGAGGGAACTAGGCGCAGAAAGAAAAGCAGCTATTTGTCTAATAGCTCCCCCGCCCCGCTCTAAGAGAGAACGACAAGGGTTCTTGGGAATGGCTGGAATGCTGTAGACTCTGGATACCAAATTTCAGCCCAATTGCCAAACCATTATACGTGGCTATGAAGGGGCCTGGAGAAACTTTGGAATGGACACCAGAGTGCCCGAAAGGATTCGAGTCCATTAAACCTGAACTAATGAGAGCCCCTGCTCTGGGTCTGCCAGACTTAAGCAAACCCTTTACGTTATATGTGCATGAGAAGCAATACATAGCACTGGGAGTCCTGACTCAGACTCTGGGAGACTGGAAAAGACCAGTAGCTTACTTCTCCAAGCAGTGAGAAAAAGTAAGCGAAGGATGGCCTGCATGTTTGAGAGCTGTGGTTGCAGTGGTGCTGTTAGTTAAAGCCCAGAAATTAACCTTGGGGCAGCCTTATCACAGTTTTTGTACCACATGCAGTGATAGCTGTACTTGAACAAAAGGGGCACCACTGGATCTCTCCTAGCAGGTTAGCCCAAGGTCAGCTGGTGCTGATCAAACAGGACGATGTCACTTTAAAAATGTCTTTGACCTTGAATCCTGCCACTTCTAATGCCCACAGACAAAAAGGGAGAGCTGGAACATGACTGCCTGCAGGTTACGGAGCAGGTATACTCTAGCCGACCTGATTTGAAAGATGTGACAACATTAATCAACCCAGAAACTGAACTTTTTACAGGTGGAAGCAGCTTCACGGTGAATGGAGAACAGAAAGCTGGGTATGCTGTGATAACCCTACAAGAGGAAGCTGAAGCATGAGCATTGCCACCCCAATACCTCCGCTCACAAAGCAGAAATCATAGCTCTAACTCGAGCTTTAGAGCTATCCAAAGATAAAAAGGTAAACATACACACAGACTCCAAATATACATTGGGAGCAGTCCACGCACATGGAGCCATTTGGAAAGAGCGTGGGCTGTTACCCTCTCAAGGAACTCCTATCAAATACGGCCCAGAGATTTTAAAATGGCTGCAAGCTGTTCTAGGACCAAAAGAAGTTGCAACTGTACGTTGCAAAGCTCACCAGAAAGGACAAACCGAGATAGTCAAAGGACATCGAAAGGCAGATGGAACGGCTAAAAGAGTTGCAGAAAGGGCATCACCGACTGGGGCACTGATCCCACCAAGAGAAGTTCAATGGGAACCTCCAGACTATTCTGAAGAGGAGGATCGGCTTGCCAAATATTTGGAATGTACCATATCAGAGGAAGGTTGGTGGGCAACTAAAGACGGACAGGTATTGATCACCACCCCAGCGGTAAGAGAAATACTGAGGAAAACCCACAATGCATCCCATACGGGAGCAGATGCTTTGGCTGCAAGCGTTAAAAGATATGCTGTAGGAACAAAAATGCAAAAATTAGCCAATATAATTGTAGGACAAGGTCAGCGGTATTGCAAGAATAATCCAAAAATTCAAAGAAAGCCTCCTTTCGGAGAAGCACGACAAGGCCGAACCCCAGGGGAATACTGGCAAATAGATTTTTCTGAATTACCAAAATGTAATCAGTTTAAGTATCTTCTGGTTTTGGCAGACACTTCTTCTGGGTGGCCTGAAGCCTTCCCGTGCCATACCAACAAATCTAGAGAAGTAGTTAGAATATTGCTCAAAGAAGCGATTCCAAGATTCAGCATCCCACAAAGGATGTCATCAGACAGCGGGCCTCACTTTATAGCTGAAGTAGTTCAGGGGGTCACCAAGTTCCTACAAATATAACAGGATCTACATACACCTTGGAGATGCCAATCAAGTGGGAAGGTAAAAAGGATGAATCGGACCCTAAAGAGACAAATCTCAAAGTTGTGTCAGGAAACACAAATGAAGTGGGTAGATGTCCTACCTACAGCATTAATGAGAATTCGGATTACTCCTAGAGTAAGAGAAGGAGTGAGTCCTTTTGAAATTCTGTATGGGAAACCATATCCTGTAAACCGGACAACAGGAAAAGGGGACCAAATGCACATGAAGGGAGAGGAAACGTTTATCAATTATTACCCTTGTCACAGACTTTTATCTTCCTTGCACGGGTACCCTAACCAGCGAGCTCCTTCACCTTTAGACTCGCTGGTGCACAATTTTAACCCGCAGATGAAGTTTACATCCGTACCTAGAAAGATGAGCCTTTGAAAGAAAGGCGGAAAGGACCTTACCTGGTGCTACTTATTACTTATACCGCTGTGAAAGTAAAGGGTACAGATTCGTGGGTACACTATACCCGCGTGAAGAAAGCTCTGCAGAAGGAATGGATCTCTGTAAAGATGGGACCACTGAAGCTCTCTCGATCCCAGTGAACTGTGGCTGGGACTCTGAACAAGTCATATATTGAGTTAGACTGTACACAAGGCCTAGTAACATTGTATTGCATTTTGATAACTATTTTCATACCTTTGTGAATGTAAATTATGTAGACAGACAGATTTCTTTAAGAAAAAAACATGAAGGAACTAAGGGGGGGGGGGTAATACTCCTCTGTTGCCTACGGATAAAGTTAAAAGATGCCAGGGTGTTCTGTGGGGAACCAGGAAATCCACGGGAGCAGAACTGGCATTTTACTTTGATGCAAAAACCAAGATAAATGGCAAACAAGTCCAATTGTTGGATTTGTACTCATTTCCCCCATTTAAGTTTACGGGTAAAAAGGTTATTGAGCCATGTAACAATTGCTTTAATAGCTTTTGCATGTATTTACGCACTAATATCTTGTGTTGTTAAAGGCTGTTCTACTATTGGATCTAAGGTTTATGGGAAAATAATTTGAGGTGAGACCGATATAAGAGAAACCACACTGAGGTTCCTCTTTTACAGTCTCAAATGGCGGGGGAGAGGGAGGAGGGCGGGGTAGCCGTGTTTGAGCTAATGCCTAGGCTCTGATGATACTGCTTAATTTAGGGTTAGACGTGATGCATTGTCCTTTAAGGAGGAGCATTGCTCAACAGTTTCACTATGCAGGCCTGATTACTTAGTAAGGCATGATACAAACGACTATGCCCTTGAAGAAGAACTAAGAGACTGATAAAAAGGGAACATGCTGCCCCAGAAGGCGCCAAAGGCCAGATGATTGCCAAAGAAACATGAAGTCAGAAAAAAAGAAACATGAAGTCAGAAATACTGCAGGAACTAAGGGAAAGGTAAAGGCAGCAGGAGGAGATCACGACCACTGCCTCAATTCAAGACTGGAAACACTTGCTCTTGCCACCCCCCCCCCCATCCCCCGCCACCTGCAAGGGCCATGCTTCCTAATTTACATAGCAAGCAAGGCTAATTGAAATATAACTGACCAATAGTAGGTGAGATGGTGTCTACCAATGTGCCAATAAACGTAAATTTAGGCGGGTTTTTACTAATCATGTAACAGGATAAATACGTTGTAGTTCTTTGGTGTGGTGTGCTAGCTTTGTGGAATGATCACCTCGCACCCACCTTTGCGCAAACATGAAATAAGGATCTCGGCTCTGCGTGTAAGATTGGCTTATTGCGCACCGGGTACCGAACCCCACTTATGGGACAACAGGAACACCTACCCTGCCCATCCCACTGTGATGGCAGCCAGCACCTGGCTGACCCCCCGCCATTCTCCAAAGGCCCCTTGTAACCGTGCTTCAATTTACTCTCATCTCCTCGCAAGCTCTGATCGCATTTATAATCCCAATTAGGATCAACCGGAGGCCAGGCAGTCCCATTTCCTCCTGGCTGTAGGGTTAACTCTGCATCCTTTTCAATTATCTTATCTTTCTCGTCTGGACAGAACAACTCTCTCAATAACAGGTTAACATCGACCCAGGATGGATTATATCCCAAACAAATATTAGAAAATAATGACACACATCAACCCACATCTTCCCTTAACCTGCGCATCGTCTTCCCCACACAACCAAAGCCCCGGAGTTCCACGGTGATGGGTGTACGCGTGTAACACACTGGAGGTGGGGGTGGAATGTTTCACACACAGACACATGTCCCCCCAGCTGCACTGCAAGAGCATTAGAGATAACATTAGACACCTCAGGGTGAAGCCCAACAGAAGCAGTGGGGACAGCAGAGGCAATCAGGGGCTGGGGGGGGGGGGCCATCAACAAGCAGTACAGTGGGAGGAGTATACGGTGGTGCAGAGACCGACTCTGCCAGCTGTTCTACAGCAGATGTAGTCAGGCAACCACTTGCAGGTCAGCAACCAACTCCTCCGGTCCACCCCAAGAGCCAAACGCATGGCCTCACGCTGGCTGCAGTGTCTTTCTTCGGGAAGCACACAAAATTAAAATCTCACTTTAATGTGGTGGGGTTTTTTTAAAAGGCAACTCCAGCAACACTTGACTCCCAGACGTGCAAACCTTCCAACACATGTACCCGGGGCGATACGCTCCCAGCAAGTTCTCCTGTCTGCAAACTGCAGCCGGTTCTTTAAGGAACAGCCTGGTTCTGCCTCAACCCGGCCTTTCTGCTTTGGGATTACGCTTTTTCGGTCATGACAACTTGCAACACGTACAGCGAGCAGTTTACTACGACGCAAGATAAACGAGTGGGTGAAGGCATTCGCTTGTCAGTTATCACTCGCTTCTGTTGGAGCACTCCTATTAACACTGACACAGCTCGTGGCTTAAGTTACAAGTCCAAGCCTGGGCAAGGTCCGTCTGTGCCGGTGGCGCTCAGAGCCCCTGTCCAGCGGGACTGAGCATCTCCTGCAGCACCAGGTGCAGCAGGTGGTTCTGCTCGGCGCTGAGCAGCGGCCACAGCTCGGCCTGCAGGGCCTTCAGCGCCTCCGCGTCCTTCTCCTGGCACGCCAGCACGGCCGACTGCAACAGCAGGAAGAGCTCGGCCGGCAGGTAGCTCGCCGCCGGCGGCAGCCCGCCGCCGGCCCCGGGGCCACCCCCGGGCCCGGGCCCCGGCCCCGCGCCGCCCTCCGGCGCCTCCCAGCAGTACTGCTCCAGCGTCCGGGCGTGCTCGGGCAGCAGCTTGGCGGGCGGCGGCTGCAGCAGCAGCAGCAGCAGCACCCGCGATACCTCGCAGCGCGCCAGCACGTCCAGGAAGGCGCCGCCGGGCGCGGGCGCGGCCCCGCCGCCGCCGCCCAGCCCCAGCCCGGCCCCGGCCAGCGCCTGCGCCCGCGTCAGCGTCGCCAGCGCGCCGGCGTAGTCGCGGCCCAGCAGCAGGCAGGAGGCGCGCTCGGCCAGGCAGCGCAGCGCCTCCAGGGGCAGCCGCGCCGCCGCCAGCAGCTCGGCCGCCCGCTGCAGGGGCGCGGCGGCGCGGGCGGGCCGGCCCGTGTCGCGCAGCGCCGCCGCCAGCTCCAGGCACAGCCCGGCCGCCAGCGCCGGCTGCCCCCGCTCCAGGTGCAGGCGGGAGGCGAAGGCGCCGCAGCTCTGCGCCGCCGCCACGTGCTCGCCAAAGCCGCCGCGCAGCCCCAGGCGCTGCCGCAGGTCCCGCTCCTGGCGCAGGAAGAGCCGCGCCGCCTCGGCCAGGGCGGCCGCCTCGGCGGGCCCGTGGAAGAGGCTCTGGGCGCAGCGCGCCACGGCCAGCTGGCACCAGGCCGCGTAGGGCAGGCTCTCCTGGGCGCGCAGCTCCCGCGCCAGCGCCGCGAACTGCTCCGCCGCCTCCGCCACGTTCGGCTTCCGCAGGAACCGCCGCCGCAGCTTGGCCGACACCAGCCGGTACCGCGACAGGAAGTCCCCGTCGCCGCCGAGGCCCGGCCCGGCGCCGCCCGCCCCGCCGGGGCCGGAGCTGGAGCTGCCCGCCGCCGACAGCATCGCGCGCCGCCCGGAACTGACGCGCGCCGCGCCGCGCCGCTCCGCCTCGCGCGCCGCTGGCCAATCGGCGCCCGCTCCGGGGTCACGCGGACGGCGGGGCGGGGCTATTACAGACAGAGACGCGATCTCGGCGGCGCCCCGCCCATACGGGGGCGTGCTCATTTGTGGCGGGTCCCGCCCCCGGACTGGGGCGTGGCGCCAAGTGTGCTCCTCCGCAGCTGGGGCGGCTCCGGGAGAGCGGCAGTGTAGCGGAGCAAGGGCTCTGGGATTAGGCCGCTAGCAGCCACGTTCAGACAAGAAGAGTTCACCCAAATGGTAGCAAGTGGGTGAGACTCTGGGCCAAAGGCTTTGTGGGGACAGGAATTTTACATGAGTTCAAAGGGTGACAGATAAACACTTGGATGAGAGAGCTGTTGGGGTTCATAAATAGATAAATCACGTCTGACTCTGGAAATCCCCAGCGCTGAAAATATTTGGTCCCAGACCATGTAAGTGGGTGGGGGAACTATCACGTGCTTGCCTGCTTCTTGCTTTTCCCTGAGCATCCGCTTACAGAACTGCCAGGGGCAAGGTCCTGTGGTGGGCAGGCCCTTGGTCTGGATGAGAGAGGGTGTTCTTACACTCCTATATATATGAGCACATATGTGAGCTGAGGTGACATGGCTGGGGAGCCCTGCGGGGTCCTCTGCAGCCAGACTTCCCTTCTGCTCTCCCCCCACTCCTGAATATCATATTGCACAGGCTTGGTGGCTGGCAGCACTCAGCTTTCAGCTCGTCCCAAAAAAGCGCAGAGCAGCTGTGTGGTTGCTGTGACATGTAGGCATTTTCCTACACCATCCTACTGATGTCCCATGAGTACACTGGTAAAAGGTTAGTACCAAAGGACAACATGAGTGTCAATGCCTGAAACTGAAGTTCAAGTTCAGTACTTCACTTTGATGCTCAGAGTTCAATTCCTGTAATAAAAAAAACCAAACAGAATTATAAGAAAAACCCACTCTGACCTATGCTCTTAGCTCACAAAAGGTACTGCAAAGCTGGCAAGTGAAACTGAAGTGTGATTGATAATGTAGCTCATCCCTCTGTGAGTCTTCAGAATGAGTAAAAAATTCCCCAAGCAAGTGATGATGCTGCAGCATAACAATGCTCACAAAACACCAGCTCGCAACAGCTGCAGAGACCACAAGCTGCCAGTGTCTCACTGTGCTGCAAGACAGCCTGCAAGCTGCGGGTCACTGTGCTTCCTGTGCTTGAAGCTAAGCACGGGCAGTAGCCACACATCCTCAGGACTACAGACCTTATTCCTGCTCCCCGTCCTAGCAGATCCCTCTGCTCTGCCAAACTCTGGACTGGGCTGCACAGCCAGGCTGGTGCCAACCCAGTGGTACCAGCCAGTCTAATAGAAGACGTCCCTCCCTTCAAACCTGGCCTTACTTCTCTCCTTTATGCCCTCATGGCTCCCACCCAGGGTGGTAGGGACCGAGAGCTCACTCCTCCCAGCTCTGTCCCTGGGCCCTTTCAGGAGCTGGGTTGCTCCAGAAGGGCTGGGCAGGAACACGGGGGACGCAAGTGTGGCAGTGTGCTTATCCATATGGATATGTTTGAAAGTGGCTGACAACCAGCCAACTGGTGCTGTAGAAATGCCCTTTCAAATCTCCTGGCCTTTCTTGGTTTACAGTTACTTCTCTGCCTGCCAGCTGGAAGGTCTGCTTAGGTGTATCTCTCCTAATATCATATTGCATTACTCAGCAAGGGCTAGAGGTCAAGCTGATACAGCACAAGATGCTGGGACGAGCTGGAGAAATCAGGAGTTTGACAGCCTCTGACCTCCGTTCTTCAGGTTTTAAGATTTCCATGGCTGGAACAAACCCTCCTCCCTTACTCATTTTCTACACTGGCCCTGCAGGGAAGCCATGGTTTCTCTCTGGAGGGAAGCAGCACCTGGAGCTCACTCACCCAGGGCAGGGATGCTGTCGGGGCACAGGTTGTCCGAGGAGCATAGCCAAGGTGTTTCAAATCAAGCCACATGCACCTGCTGGTGAAGCAACCTGTGGATCTGGATTTCACTCCTGTTTCCCAGAGCCACTAAGTCGGTATGTGATAGTGCCTTGTGGTGGAACAGAGGATGGCAGGTGACCCAGCCCATCCCCAGGTCTGGGTTAGGCTTCAGTGTCAAGCCTGAGGCTGCTGATACTGGGAAGGCAGGCTGGGGGGCTCCTGCCGAGGGGAGACAGATGAGCAACAGATTTCCGCTGGCCTGGGAAGCGGCATTTCTGCAGGAGGGCAGCTGGTGCTGACACAAGCCCCGGCAGCACAGCGCCTGCCCGCAGGCTTCCTGTGCAAGTCCCTGCCAAGGGTTAAGAGCACAGGCAGGTACAAGCAGGAGTTTCTCTCCAGACTGCGTGACTGGTGACTTGTCCTATTTTTGACGGGTCTGAACGCATCTGGACCTAAAGTCTCTCACAGGGCATCTGTAGGGTGGGAAGCAGGAGGGTAGGATGTAGACACCTTTCTCCAAGGGGCTCAGACCCCTGTTAGCCCTCACGAGCTGCCTTGCAGTCCCCATGCTGTGATCACAGCAGGGATTTCTGGTGCGGAGAGCTCTGCGCTGCCCGCGCTACTGACAGACGTTTCGCACTGCTGACATTCAGACGCATGTGGCCAGAGGACTGACTCACTCCTTGAGACCTGCTTCATTTACTGCCCTTTGGGAGTCATGCTGGAACACGAGTAGCAGATTAAGAGATCCTGAGTTCAGGTCCCTCCAGGGGGCACGAGGAGCTGCCTGTGTGGCTGGAGACAGGTGTATTTGTGGGAAGATGTCGCGGTAGAGACGGACACGACAAGTAATAGATCATGCAAAATGGCTACTTTATTGTTCTAACACACCTTTGTATACCTTTCTTTAGAGTATGTGTTAGTATATGATTGGTTTGGTTAGTAACTAACAATTCATGATTGGTGAGTTCGTTAGGACGGTTCTTCTTATCACTATCTTGTTTTTGTACCGGTCTTCTCGGATCTTTCCGGACTCTTCAAGGATATACTACAAGCTGCTCAAGGTTGCACTGTTCTCGAACTGTCAGGAATTCCGTAGACTCGTTGCATTCCCCGACAGGAAGAGGGGCTGCAGGACTTGCCATAGGACTGGGAGGATGCTGGGCTCGACACTGAGCTCTGCCCAGCCACCTCAGCTGTTGTTGCCTCCCCCTGCTTGCGTGTACAGCAGCGCTGACAGCACAGAGGGTGCTGCCCCATCCGTGGTCAGGACAACTGTGTACAGCTCCATTTGCTCTCTCAACCCCGGCCAGACCCTGCAGCAGCAGGCGGTGATGAGCAGCATACGAAAGGATTTCTCCTTTCCACTGCCATCACCTGCCTACTCCTCCCCTGCCTGCTGGCGCTATTTGCATCTGTGTGGGCGCACCTCACGCTGCTCTATGAGCTTAATCCGGTAATGTGGAAACAGTCTGCAGAATGATCTGCTCCACACAAGTGGCTGTTGTGCTTTCAGTCTGGAATGAGGGCTGGGGGACAAGCCACCTGTCTCCTCTCTGTGCAATTCCCATGCCCAGAGGAGCTGTCCTGGCAGCTCTGGTCTGTCTCCGCACCACCCCAGCCAGACACTTGGTGCAGGCAATGCTGGGGATATCATTTGGGCAGGGCTGAAGCCAGTGCAGGATCAGGCCAAAGGTCTCCAAGAAAATAGATGCTTAAAGGACTTCCAGCTGAACTGCTTCCACCTCGGCATGTGCAAAAGCTGGGGGAACTCCCCTCCTTCTGCCCGCATACACCTATGCTCGCAGCCCCAACACCATGGGGTAGCTGGGAGTAGCAGTGCACCGCTGTGCCCCACCTCCCTGTGGCTGAGCTCTCCCCTAAGTTTGTGGCATCCCCTGTGGTGCCCAAGGGCAGTGGATGATGCGGCATGGGGTGCTTTCATGAGGCATATCAGGTTTGGCTTGCAGATTGACCCATGCTGGTGCGAATGAGCTGATTTGGAGAGAGCAGCACTCTGGGCTGGACCACTGCTCTCTCCAAATTGGCTCACTAACATGAGGTGCTGCTGTGGCCAGTGCTTGCTTGGGGAATTGGGTGCATGGGGTGCATTGAAGAGCCTGCATCAGGATAAACCCCTGCAAAATGCACCCCTTCTCCAGGGCCAGAAGGGGAAAACCCCACCAAGCCCACATGGGAGGAGCAGGGAAACCACAGAGGACGTTTGTCACGGTGAGACCTGTCACCACCAGCCAAGGGGTTATCGGGGCCCCAGTGAGAGCAGGAACCACTGTCACAGCAGAGGAAGGAGCAGAGGAGAGATGCTGAGAGAGGTAGGTGACTCTGGGGTGGCTTTTCTTCTTGCTGTGTGCTAGGTAAGCACACCCTGCTAAATAGCAAAATCTGCGGTTCCTCAGCAGGGGAAAACCACGTTTTTGCTTGTACATGAGCAACCCAATGGGTATAGCAAACATTAATTCAGACGACATGCAGCATGATACATATGGGTATCTTGGTGTTGTTAAGGGACACTGCTGAGGTCTGTCTGATCCTCTCTGAGGCTGGGAAAACAAACCCACACTTGGCTGTTCCTTCATTGCCATTCCTCTGCTCTCACATCAGATACCCGGGCTTCACTCAGGAGCAAGACCCCTCCACCAGACTCTTCCCTCCCACCCAAGTCTTTCCTATGCCCATCCCTTCTCCCCCTGTGATCCTGGCATTTGCAAGGTGCAGGACAGTGGCACAGGTCTGCAGTTCTCCACCAGCAGTGATGGTGCAGGGGGGTGCAGTCATGCTGCTGGTCCCAGTGGCTAGGCTGCAGCTCTGATGCCGGGCGCTGCATGCATGTGTGTGCCTGTGTGGTTTTGGTCTCAGCCCTCTTCTCATGACTTTACCCACAGCTGCTTTTCCATCCATGGTGCAAAGCCACAGGGCTCCTCTGCCAGCGACGGAAGGCAGAGAGTAAGCCCACATCAGGGATGGAGGCACTGCAGCCGTGGTGGCCCAGCTCTCCCCAGCCCTGCTGGGGACTGACCCCAGAAACACTTTGCATGCCCACAAGCTCCTGTTTCCCCTGGTCAGGGATAGGAGGCCTGGCTCCTTCCAGTCCCTCACGCTTGTGAGAGACTGAAAGAGTTAATATCTCAAACATTGTGGTGAGGCAAGTTCTGCTTAACTAAACAACGAACTCTTCATAAAAATGAACTCTGCCTAGCAAGGAACCACAGGTGAAAAGAAGCCGATCAGCAACAGGACAGGGAGAGCATGCTGGAGGGTGCACTGCTGTGTGTTCTGAGATGCTGTTCTGAAATGCTGAGCAGGACAGCTCACCATGCATGACAAAAGATCACGTCTGCAGGGAAGGGGAAGTTACTCCCCAAACAACCCCCAAGTCCCAAAGACTCACAAACTGCTCATGACTGTAGAAGATTTTAGAAATTTAGGACTATTAAGACTGTTAGAAATTAATATAAAATGAGTTAAGGTTATTATTGGAACTGAGCTGCTCAACAAGCCATGAACAGCTTTTTCAGCCCGCCCCCCTGTATAGCCCCAATCCAGGACCAGTTTTAAAACCCAGTCAAGCTAATCAGTAGAGACAGATCAAACAAAAGATGAAAAATCAGCAAGATACAGGTGCTTAGCTGGGGACTGATTAAAATATGTAGAGTTTACAAAGGTAAAGGTGAAATAGTTAATGGAACAACCAGAGAGGTTTTCTCAGAATTGTGTAGGTATCAGACTTCAAGGTAAAGGGGATGAGAAGATGACTGACCCAAGATGGACTTCAAAAACCAGAGGATGATGACCAGACTGAATGAGACAAGAATTGATGAGATAAGATGATGATGAATGATAACAACATGGGAACCCGAGATCAACTGGAAAATTACAAAGACTTTGGACTGAGATAATGAACTACCTAAAGGGTATATAAAATCAAGAGAAAATTTTGTGGGTTGCCATTCACTGTGGTGGTGGCCCAACTCTTAGTTGTTAATAAAGCAAACCTAGAGAAACCCATGACTGAGAATTCTTTAACAATGACACCTAATTGGCCTAATAAATTTGAGTGCCCGCCCAAAGGAGAGGGAAGGATGATAAAAGGACACAAACTGAAGCCCCGGGTGCGCAAGTCCACTGGAATTGGACCCCTTGGCTGACTGAACCAACGCTGGACTCAGGACCGTTGAAATCTTTCTCTTTTCCTTTTTCTCTCTCTGTCTTAGTCTCTCTTTCTTTTTCCTTTTCCATAATCCCTACACCGCATCCCTTTAAGACATAAAACTGTTGACCAAGTCTGGGACTAAGAAAGAATCCAGCTGCCCCTAGGCCCTTCTCTGAGAAGGAGTCTAGAAAGCAAGCTGGTCTGCCTTGAACCTCGTGACTCAACAGGAGGGATCTTCTTCCCTAAATTGATGTATATGGTTACCACGGGTTATCTGGTTTACTGAGATAGTTCCATGCTAATTCCTGTTGTGAGAAACCTTATGCCTCCCAAGTTCAGTTTGCTTCTGTCATGAATAAGATGTTTAACTGATTGTTTGGTGTCGTTTCACTTTAATTTGGCCCGAGGGAATTCCAAATTCAATATGACTTCCTGGTCTGTCCAGTCCGGGTTGTAACAATGCTTCACTCCCCTTCCTGCTTTCCATGATGTCTGTTGCGGAGGAATCACAGGGGACATCACACACAGACCAATGTGATCAAGTGAAGCCCATTTACTACAACTTTTAGCACAGTTATATACCTTATGCGTTTGTGCACGCGCCTTATACAATACTCTAATTGGTACAATACCCCATTTCACGCGACGCTATCTTATCCTCTATTGGCTGTGCAAGCTTCTTCACGAGGTGTCCAGCAGTTACTTATCTCATTCGTCGGCATCCAGGAGTTGTTTGTCAGGCTCTTCTTATCTTCCTTTTTCCCAGCGTACAAGGACACAGCGTCCTTGTCTGCTTCAGCACTTTGTAAACTTATGCTTCATTCCCAGCTAAAGGCTGGATTGCTCACATGCCCTTGCCCAGCCCAGAAATCCTCAACAGATGTCGAGTGACCCATAGCTGCAAAACCCTCCAACTTTCTTCCCACTTGCCCCAACTTCTCTAACAGACTGCTCTGCTCCCTTCATACCTCCCCAGCATGGACTGCAGGGCAGAGCCAGCCTCGGGCGCTTTAGGACAAGGCAGCAGAGCTAGCTGGATTTGCTGCTTGCAACACACAGTGCTTTAAAAACGCTATCGATTGAATGCCTCAAATTCACAGTTCTGCCTTGCTGCATGGGGGTGATGCCACTGGGTACCTCATTGCTTCAAGCTGGATCCCTGCAGCATCCATGTGCGCCTGCATATGCACTCACCACAATGCCTCTTACCTCGGGAGGCTGTGCAGGTCCCTGCAAGGGCAGGAACTGCGTGTGTGCACAGACTGACTATCGATACAAACGTATAGAGAGCTGCGTGTGTGTCGTGCAGGGGTGCATGCATGTATGTACAGCTCTGTGTGGGTATGTGCATGCATGTGCAATTGCATGGCAGCATGACCTTCACGTGCAAGTGAGAGTCGGTACAGTGATACACACACTTTGTGTGTGTCTGCACACTTGTGACTACTATGGAGCTGTGACAGTTTGCCTGAGCGTGCACAGCTGTGCTACAGTCCCCATGCCTGTGTGTGACTCCAGCCATGCTTGAGCCCATGTGTGTGGCAGGTGTCCCTGCCTGTCCTGGGTGCCTTCTGCTGAGCCCGCAGCTCTCCCCACCCAGCCCCAGCCCCACTTTTCCCACCAGCTATAGCCCCCACCTGAGTTAGGTGGCCTCAGTAGCCCCCGCTCCCTCTTCCCCCCAACACTCACTCCCTACGACAAAAACATCCCAGTGACTCATAGCAAGAAGAAAAGCCACCCCAGAGTCACCTACCTCTCTCAGCATCTCTCCTCTGCTCCTTCCTCTGCTGTGACAGTGGTTCCTGCTCTCACTGGGGCCCCGATAACCCCTTGGCTGGTGGTGACAGGTCTCACCGTGACAAACGTCCTCTGTGGTTTCCCTGCTCCTCCCATGTGGGCTTGGTGGGGTTTTCCCCTTCTGGCCCTGGAGAAGGGGTGCATTTTGCAGGGGTTTATCCTGATGCAGGCTCTTCAATGCACCCCATGCACCCAATTCCCCAAGCAAGCACTGGCCACAGCAGCACCTCATGTTAGTGAGCCAATTTGGAGAGAGCAGTGGTCCAGCCCAGAGTGCTGCTCTCTCCAAATCAGCTCATTCGCACCAGCATGGGTCAATCTGCAAGCCAAACCTGATATGCCTCATGAAAGCACCCCATGCCGCATCATCCACTGCCCTTGGGCACCACAGGGGATGCCACAAACTTAGGGGAGAGCTCAGCCACAGGGAGGTGGGGCACAGCGGTGCACTGCTACTCCCAGCTACCCCATGGTGTTGGGGCTGCGAGCATAGGTGTATGCGGGCAGAAGGAGGGGAGTTCCCCCAGCTTTTGCACATGCCGAGGTGGAAGCAGTTCAGCTGGAAGTCCTTTAAGCATCTATTTTCTTGGAGACCTTTGGCCTGATCCTGCACTGGCTTCAGCCCTGCCCAAATGATATCCCCAGCATTGCCTGCACCAAGTGTCTGGCTGGGGTGGTGCGGAGACAGACCAGAGCTGCCAGGACAGCTCCTCTGGGCATGGGAATTGCACAGAGAGGAGACAGGTGGCTTGTCCCCCAGCCCTCATTCCAGACTGAAAGCACAACAGCCACTTGTGTGGAGCAGATCATTCTGCAGACTGTTTCCACATTACCGGATTAAGCTCATAGAGCAGCGTGAGGTGCGCCCACACAGATGCAAATAGCGCCAGCAGGCAGGGGAGGAGTAGGCAGGTGATGGCAGTGGAAAGGAGAAATCCTTTCGTATGCTGCTCATCACCGCCTGCTGCTGCAGGGTCTGGCCGGGGTTGAGAGAGCAAATGGAGCTGTACACAGTTGTCCTGACCACGGATGGGGCAGCACCCTCTGTGCTGTCAGCGCTGCTGTACACGCAAGCAGGGGGAGGCAACAACAGCTGAGGTGGCTGGGCAGAGCTCAGTGTCGAGCCCAGCATCCTCCCAGTCCTATGGCAAGTCCTGCAGCCCCTCTTCCTGTCGGGGAATGCAACGAGTCTACGGAATTCCTGACAGTTCGAGAACAGTGCAACCTTGAGCAGCTTGTAGTATATCCTTGAAGAGTCCGGAAAGATCCGAGAAGACCGGTACAAAAACAAGATAGTGATAAGAAGAACCGTCCTAACGAACTCACCAATCATGAATTGTTAGTTACTAACCAAACCAATCATATACTAACACATACTCTAAAGAAAGGTATACAAAGGTGTGTTAGAACAATAAAGTAGCCATTTTGCATGATCTATTACTTGTCGTGTCCGTCTCTACCGCGACATCTTCCCACAAATACACCTGTCTCCAGCCACACAGGCAGCTCCTCGTGCCCCCTGGAGGGACCTGAACTCAGGATCTCTTAATCTGCTACTCGTGTTCCAGCATGACTCCCAAAGGGCAGTAAATGAAGCAGGTCTCAAGGAGTGAGTCAGTCCTCTGGCCACATGCGTCTGAATGTCAGCAGTGCGAAACGTCTGTCAGTAGCGCGGGCAGCGCAGAGCTCTCCGCACCAGAAATCCCTGCTGTGATCACAGCATGGGGACTGCAAGGCAGCTCGTGAGGGCTAACAGGGGTCTGAGCCCCTTGGAGAAAGGTGTCTACATCCTACCCTCCTGCTTCCCACCCTACAGATGCCCTGTGAGAGACTTTAGGTCCAGATGCGTTCAGACCCGTCAAAAATAGGACAAGTCACCAGTCACGCAGTCTGGAGAGAAACTCCTGCTTGTACCTGCCTGTGCTCTTAACCCTTGGCAGGGACTTGCACAGGAAGCCTGCGGGCAGGCGCTGTGCTGCCGGGGCTTGTGTCAGCACCAGCTGCCCTCCTGCAGAAATGCCGCTTCCCAGGCCAGCGGAAATCTGTTGCTCATCTGTCTCCCCTCGGCAGGAGCCCCCCAGCCTGCCTTCCCAGTATCAGCAGCCTCAGGCTTGACACTGAAGCCTAACCCAGACCTGGGGATGGGCTGGGTCACCTGCCATCCTCTGTTCCACCACAAGGCACTATCACATACCGACTTAGTGGCTCTGGGAAACAGGAGTGAAATCCAGATCCACAGGTTGCTTCACCAGCAGGTGCATGTGGCTTGATTTGAAACACCTTGGCTATGCTCCTCGGACAACCTGTGCCCCGACAGCATCCCTGCCCTGGGTGAGTGAGCTCCAGGTGCTGCTTCCCTCCAGAGAGAAACCATGGCTTCCCTGCAGGGCCAGTGTAGAAAATGAGTAAGGGAGGAGGGTTTGTTCCAGCCATGGAAATCTTAAAACCTGAAGAACGGAGGTCAGAGGCTGTCAAACTCCTGATTTCTCCAGCTCGTCCCAGCATCTTGTGCTGTATCAGCTTGACCTCTAGCCCTTGCTGAGTAATGCAATATGATATTAGGAGAGATACACCTAAGCAGACCTTCCAGCTGGCAGGCAGAGAAGTAACTGTAAACCAAGAAAGGCCAGGAGATTTGAAAGGGCATTTCTACAGCACCAGTTGGCTGGTTGTCAGCCACTTTCAAACATATCCATATGGATAAGCACACTGCCACACTTGCGTCCCCCGTGTTCCTGCCCAGCCCTTCTGGAGCAACCCAGCTCCTGAAAGGGCCCAGGGACAGAGCTGGGAGGAGTGAGCTCTCGGTCCCTACCACCCTGGGTGGGAGCCATGAGGGCATAAAGGAGAGAAGTAAGGCCAGGTTTGAAGGGAGGGACGTCTTCTATTAGACTGGCTGGTACCACTGGGTTGGCACCAGCCTGGCTGTGCAGCCCAGTCCAGAGTTTGGCAGAGCAGAGGGATCTGCTAGGACGGGGAGCAGGAATAAGGTCTGTAGTCCTGAGGATGTGTGGCTACTGCCCGTGCTTAGCTTCAAGCACAGGAAGCACAGTGACCCGCAGCTTGCAGGCTGTCTTGCAGCACAGTGAGACACTGGCAGCTTGTGGTCTCTGCAGCTGTTGCGAGCTGGTGTTTTGTGAGCATTGTTATGCTGCAGCATCATCACTTGCTTGGGGAATTTTTTACTCATTCTGAAGACTCACAGAGGGATGAGCTACATTATCAATCACACTTCAGTTTCACTTGCCAGCTTTGCAGTACCTTTTGTGAGCTAAGAGCATAGGTCAGAGTGGGTTTTTCTTATAATTCTGTTTGGTTTTTTTTATTACAGGAATTGAACTCTGAGCATCAAAGTGAAGTACTGAACTTGAACTTCAGTTTCAGGCATTGACACTCATGTTGTCCTTTGGTACTAACCTTTTACCAGTGTACTCATGGGACATCAGTAGGATGGTGTAGGAAAATGCCTACATGTCACAGCAACCACACAGCTGCTCTGCGCTTTTTTGGGACGAGCTGAAAGCTGAGTGCTGCCAGCCACCAAGCCTGTGCAATATGATATTCAGGAGTGGGGGGAGAGCAGAAGGGAAGTCTGGCTGCAGAGGACCCCGCAGGGCTCCCCAGCCATGTCACCTCAGCTCACATATGTGCTCATATATATAGGAGTGTAAGAACACCCTCTCTCATCCAGACCAAGGGCCTGCCCACCACAGGACCTTGCCCCTGGCAGTTCTGTAAGCGGATGCTCAGGGAAAAGCAAGAAGCAGGCAAGCACGTGATAGTTCCCCCACCCACTTACATGGTCTGGGACCAAATATTTTCAGCGCTGGGGATTTCCAGAGTCAGACGTGATTTATCTATTTATGAACCCCAACAGCTCTCTCATCCAAGTGTTTATCTGTCACCCTTTGAACTCATGTAAAATTCCTGTCCCCACAAAGCCTTTGGCCCAGAGTCTCACCCACTTGCTACCATTTGGGTGAACTCTTCTTGTCTGAACGTGGCTGCTAGCGGCCTAATCCCAGAGCCCTTGCTCCGCTACACTGCCGCTCTCCCGGAGCCGCCCCAGCTGCGGAGGAGCACACTTGGCGCCACGCCCCAGTCCGGGGGCGGGACCCGCCACAAATGAGCACGCCCCCGTATGGGCGGGGCGCCGCCGAGATCGCGTCTCTGTCTGTAATAGCCCCGCCCCGCCGTCCGCGTGACCCCGGAGCGGGCGCCGATTGGCCAGCGGCGCGCGAGGCGGAGCGGCGCGGCGCGGCGCGCGTCAGTTCCGGGCGGCGCGCGATGCTGTCGGCGGCGGGCAGCTCCAGCTCCGGCCCCGGCGGGGCGGGCGGCGCCGGGCCGGGCCTCGGCGGCGACGGGGACTTCCTGTCGCGGTACCGGCTGGTGTCGGCCAAGCTGCGGCGGCGGTTCCTGCGGAAGCCGAACGTGGCGGAGGCGGCGGAGCAGTTCGCGGCGCTGGCGCGGGAGCTGCGCGCCCAGGAGAGCCTGCCCTACGCGGCCTGGTGCCAGCTGGCCGTGGCGCGCTGCGCCCAGAGCCTCTTCCACGGGCCCGCCGAGGCGGCCGCCCTGGCCGAGGCGGCGCGGCTCTTCCTGCGCCAGGAGCGGGACCTGCGGCAGCGCCTGGGGCTGCGCGGCGGCTTTGGCGAGCACGTGGCGGCGGCGCAGAGCTGCGGCGCCTTCGCCTCCCGCCTGCACCTGGAGCGGGGGCAGCCGGCGCTGGCGGCCGGGCTGTGCCTGGAGCTGGCGGCGGCGCTGCGCGACACGGGCCGGCCCGCCCGCGCCGCCGCGCCCCTGCAGCGGGCGGCCGAGCTGCTGGCGGCGGCGCGGCTGCCCCTGGAGGCGCTGCGCTGCCTGGCCGAGCGCGCCTCCTGCCTGCTGCTGGGCCGCGACTACGCCGGCGCGCTGGCGACGCTGACGCGGGCGCAGGCGCTGGCCGGGGCCGGGCTGGGGCTGGGCGGCGGCGGCGGGGCCGCGCCCGCGCCCGGCGGCGCCTTCCTGGACGTGCTGGCGCGCTGCGAGGTATCGCGGGTGCTGCTGCTGCTGCTGCTGCAGCCGCCGCCCGCCAAGCTGCTGCCCGAGCACGCCCGGACGCTGGAGCAGTACTGCTGGGAGGCGCCGGAGGGCGGCGCGGGGCCGGGGCCCGGGCCCGGGGGTGGCCCCGGGGCCGGCGGCGGGCTGCCGCCGGCGGCGAGCTACCTGCCGGCCGAGCTCTTCCTGCTGTTGCAGTCGGCCGTGCTGGCGTGCCAGGAGAAGGACGCGGAGGCGCTGAAGGCCCTGCAGGCCGAGCTGTGGCCGCTGCTCAGCGCCGAGCAGAACCACCTGCTGCACCTGGTGCTGCAGGAGATGCTCAGTCCCGCTGGACAGGGGCTCTGAGCGCCACCGGCACAGACGGACCTTGCCCAGGCTTGGACTTGTAACTTAAGCCACGAGCTGTGTCAGTGTTAATAGGAGTGCTCCAACAGAAGCGAGTGATAACTGACAAGCGAATGCCTTCACCCACTCGTTTATCTTGCGTCGTAGTAAACTGCTCGCTGTACGTGTTGCAAGTTGTCATGACCGAAAAAGCGTAATCCCAAAGCAGAAAGGCCGGGTTGAGGCAGAACCAGGCTGTTCCTTAAAGAACCGGCTGCAGTTTGCAGACAGGAGAACTTGCTGGGAGCGTATCGCCCCGGGTACATGTGTTGGAAGGTTTGCACGTCTGGGAGTCAAGTGTTGCTGGAGTTGCCTTTTAAAAAAACCCCACCACATTAAAGTGAGATTTTAATTTTGTGTGCTTCCCGAAGAAAGACACTGCAGCCAGCGTGAGGCCATGCGTTTGGCTCTTGGGGTGGACCGGAGGAGTTGGTTGCTGACCTGCAAGTGGTTGCCTGACTACATCTGCTGTAGAACAGCTGGCAGAGTCGGTCTCTGCACCACCGTATACTCCTCCCACTGTACTGCTTGTTGATGGCCCCCCCCCCCCAGCCCCTGATTGCCTCTGCTGTCCCCACTGCTTCTGTTGGGCTTCACCCTGAGGTGTCTAATGTTATCTCTAATGCTCTTGCAGTGCAGCTGGGGGGACATGTGTCTGTGTGTGAAACATTCCACCCCCACCTCCAGTGTGTTACACGCGTACACCCATCACCGTGGAACTCCGGGGCTTTGGTTGTGTGGGGAAGACGATGCGCAGGTTAAGGGAAGATGTGGGTTGATGTGTGTCATTATTTTCTAATATTTGTTTGGGATATAATCCATCCTGGGTCGATGTTAACCTGTTATTGAGAGAGTTGTTCTGTCCAGACGAGAAAGATAAGATAATTGAAAAGGATGCAGAGTTAACCCTACAGCCAGGAGGAAATGGGACTGCCTGGCCTCCGGTTGATCCTAATTGGGATTATAAATGCGATCAGAGCTTGCGAGGAGATGAGAGTAAATTGAAGCACGGTTACAAGGGGCCTTTGGAGAATGGCGGGGGGTCAGCCAGGTGCTGGCTGCCATCACAGTGGGATGGGCAGGGTAGGTGTTCCTGTTGTCCCATAAGTGGGGTTCGGTACCCGGTGCGCAATAAGCCAATCTTACACGCAGAGCCGAGATCCTTATTTCATGTTTGCGCAAAGGTGGGTGCGAGGTGATCATTCCACAAAGCTAGCACACCACACCAAAGAACTACAACGTATTTATCCTGTTACATGATTAGTAAAAACCCGCCTAAATTTACGTTTATTGGCACATTGGTAGACACCATCTCACCTACTATTGGTCAGTTATATTTCAATTAGCCTTGCTTGCTATGTAAATTAGGAAGCATGGCCCTTGCAGGTGGCGGGGGATGGGGGGGGGGGTGGCAAGAGCAAGTGTTTCCAGTCTTGAATTGAGGCAGTGGTCGTGATCTCCTCCTGCTGCCTTTACCTTTCCCTTAGTTCCTGCAGTATTTCTGACTTCATGTTTCTTTTTTTCTGACTTCATGTTTCTTTGGCAATCATCTGGCCTTTGGCGCCTTCTGGGGCAGCATGTTCCCTTTTTATCAGTCTCTTAGTTCTTCTTCAAGGGCATAGTCGTTTGTATCATGCCTTACTAAGTAATCAGGCCTGCATAGTGAAACTGTTGAGCAATGCTCCTCCTTAAAGGACAATGCATCACGTCTAACCCTAAATTAAGCAGTATCATCAGAGCCTAGGCATTAGCTCAAACACGGCTACCCCGCCCTCCTCCCTCTCCCCCGCCATTTGAGACTGTAAAAGAGGAACCTCAGTGTGGTTTCTCTTATATCGGTCTCACCTCAAATTATTTTCCCATAAACCTTAGATCCAATAGTAGAACAGCCTTTAACAACACAAGATATTAGTGCGTAAATACATGCAAAAGCTATTAAAGCAATTGTTACATGGCTCAATAACCTTTTTACCCGTAAACTTAAATGGGGGAAATGAGTACAAATCCAACAATTGGACTTGTTTGCCATTTATCTTGGTTTTTGCATCAAAGTAAAATGCCAGTTCTGCTCCCGTGGATTTCCTGGTTCCCCACAGAACACCCTGGCATCTTTTAACTTTATCCGTAGGCAACAGAGGAGTATTACCCCCCCCCCCTTAGTTCCTTCATGTTTTTTTCTTAAAGAAATCTGTCTGTCTACATAATTTACATTCACAAAGGTATGAAAATAGTTATCAAAATGCAATACAATGTTACTAGGCCTTGTGTACAGTCTAACTCAATATATGACTTGTTCAGAGTCCCAGCCACAGTTCACTGGGATCGAGAGAGCTTCAGTGGTCCCATCTTTACAGAGATCCATTCCTTCTGCAGAGCTTTCTTCACGCGGGTATAGTGTACCCACGAATCTGTACCCTTTACTTTCACAGCGGTATAAGTAATAAGTAGCACCAGGTAAGGTCCTTTCCGCCTTTCTTTCAAAGGCTCATCTTTCTAGGTACGGATGTAAACTTCATCTGCGGGTTAAAATTGTGCACCAGCGAGTCTAAAGGTGAAGGAGCTCGCTGGTTAGGGTACCCGTGCAAGGAAGATAAAAGTCTGTGACAAGGGTAATAATTGATAAACGTTTCCTCTCCCTTCATGTGCATTTGGTCCCCTTTTCCTGTTGTCCGGTTTACAGGATATGGTTTCCCATACAGAATTTCAAAAGGACTCACTCCTTCTCTTACTCTAGGAGTAATCCGAATTCTCATTAATGCTGTAGGTAGGACATCTACCCACTTCATTTGTGTTTCCTGACACAACTTTGAGATTTGTCTCTTTAGGGTCCGATTCATCCTTTTTACCTTCCCACTTGATTGGCATCTCCAAGGTGTATGTAGATCCTGTTATATTTGTAGGAACTTGGTGACCCCCTGAACTACTTCAGCTATAAAGTGAGGCCCGCTGTCTGATGACATCCTTTGTGGGATGCTGAATCTTGGAATCGCTTCTTTGAGCAATATTCTAACTACTTCTCTAGATTTGTTGGTATGGCACGGGAAGGCTTCAGGCCACCCAGAAGAAGTGTCTGCCAAAACCAGAAGATACTTAAACTGATTACATTTTGGTAATTCAGAAAAATCTATTTGCCAGTATTCCCCTGGGGTTCGGCCTTGTCGTGCTTCTCCGAAAGGAGGCTTTCTTTGAATTTTTGGATTATTCTTGCAATACCGCTGACCTTGTCCTACAATTATATTGGCTAATTTTTGCATTTTTGTTCCTACAGCATATCTTTTAACGCTTGCAGCCAAAGCATCTGCTCCCGTATGGGATGCATTGTGGGTTTTCCTCAGTATTTCTCTTACCGCTGGGGTGGTGATCAATACCTGTCCGTCTTTAGTTGCCCACCAACCTTCCTCTGATATGGTACATTCCAAATATTTGGCAAGCCGATCCTCCTCTTCAGAATAGTCTGGAGGTTCCCATTGAACTTCTCTTGGTGGGATCAGTGCCCCAGTCGGTGATGCCCTTTCTGCAACTCTTTTAGCCGTTCCATCTGCCTTTCGATGTCCTTTGACTATCTCGGTTTGTCCTTTCTGGTGAGCTTTGCAACGTACAGTTGCAACTTCTTTTGGTCCTAGAACAGCTTGCAGCCATTTTAAAATCTCTGGGCCGTATTTGATAGGAGTTCCTTGAGAGGGTAACAGCCCACGCTCTTTCCAAATGGCTCCATGTGCGTGGACTGCTCCCAATGTATATTTGGAGTCTGTGTGTATGTTTACCTTTTTATCTTTGGATAGCTCTAAAGCTCGAGTTAGAGCTATGATTTCTGCTTTGTGAGCGGAGGTATTGGGGTGGCAATGCTCATGCTTCAGCTTCCTCTTGTAGGGTTATCACAGCATACCCAGCTTTCTGTTCTCCATTCACCGTGAAGCTGCTTCCACCTGTAAAAAGTTCAGTTTCTGGGTTGATTAATGTTGTCACATCTTTCAAATCAGGTCGGCTAGAGTATACCTGCTCCGTAACCTGCAGGCAGTCATGTTCCAGCTCTCCCTTTTTGTCTGTGGGCATTAGAAGTGGCAGGATTCAAGGTCAAAGACATTTTTAAAGTGACATCGTCCTGTTTGATCAGCACCAGCTGACCTTGGGCTAACCTGCTAGGAGAGATCCAGTGGTGCCCCTTTTGTTCAAGTACAGCTATCACTGCATGTGGTACAAAAACTGTGATAAGGCTGCCCCAAGGTTAATTTCTGGGCTTTAACTAACAGCACCACTGCAACCACAGCTCTCAAACATGCAGGCCATCCTTCGCTTACTTTTTCTCACTGCTTGGAGAAGTAAGCTACTGGTCTTTTCCAGTCTCCCAGAGTCTGAGTCAGGACTCCCAGTGCTATGTATTGCTTCTCATGCACATATAACGTAAAGGGTTTGCTTAAGTCTGGCAGACCCAGAGCAGGGGCTCTCATTAGTTCAGGTTTAATGGACTCGAATCCTTTCGGGCACTCTGGTGTCCATTCCAAAGTTTCTCCAGGCCCCTTCATAGCCACGTATAATGGTTTGGCAATTGGGCTGAAATTTGGTATCCAGAGTCTACAGCATTCCAGCCATTCCCAAGAACCCTTGTCGTTCTCTCTTAGAGCGGGGCGGGGGAGCTATTAGACAAATAGCTGCTTTTCTTTCTGCGCCTAGTTCCCTCTTTCCCTGAGATAGCTCAAATCCCAAGTAAGTTACAGTGGTCTGTATTATTTGAGCCTTTTTCTGAGATACTCGATATCCAGCCAGTCCCAAGAAATTTCAGCAACTCTGTAGTTGCAATTTTACATTCTTGTTCAGTCTTTGCCCCAAGTAGGGAGTCATCTACGTGCTGTAGGAAAGTAATGGCCAATCTTCCAATTCCTTGGCAAGCACATTACCAAACAGTGTTGGGCTATTCTTGAATCCTGGTGGCAGCATGGTCCAGCAGAGTTGTATTTTCCTCCCTGTGGTAGGACTCTCCCACTCAAAGGCGAGCATCTTCTGGCTTTCTTCTTCCAAGGGGCATCTTTTGGATCTAACACTGTAAAACACACACTATCTTCTGGTATTGCCGACAACAAGGTATAAGGATTTGGGACAGCTGGGTGTACATCAGCTGTGATTTTTCTCGGTATAGGGATTTGGGACAACTGGGTGTATGTCAGCTGTGACTTTCTCCCAAGTCTTGTGCCAACGGATACTCTTGAGTTTGAGGTTCCTTAGCTGCTAAGATGGGGGTGTTACGCTCTGACTGACATTCCCGCAGCAGTCCATGCTGCACAAAAGTATGAATCAATGGTTCTAAGCCCACTCTGACCTCTTAACTTCATAGGATACTGGTTTTTTCCTTACCAGTTGAGCTCCCAATTTTAATTCAACTTTTACCGGAGTAGCGTTTTTGTCTCATCCAGGTTTCTTGGAGGCCTATGCCAGGGGTATTACAGCATCCAGAATTTCCTCTGAGATTCTAGTCCCCTCTTGTTTCTTTTCAGTCAATAGACACAACTGGGGTCTCCATGCTGTTTCTTCAGGCACGTGTAGCTGAATAGACTTACCAGAAAATGCTACTTGCGCTTTCAGTTTACACAATAGGTCACGTCCCAGCATCACCACAGCCTAGGCATTAACTCAAACAGGCCAGCCCATCAACAGCCAGCGATTGGCTTGTGGATTCCCACGGCACCCCATCAGAGTCAGGTAGTCTCTGCTCACACCTACGAGATGTGGCCTGGGGCAGCTCTGAGGAGAGCTCTGCCGGCAGCACGGCAGCACCAGGGGAGGGTCGTGGTGGGGACCCCAGGCCATGAGGCAGGGTGGTTGTGCGAGAAACGGCTGCTGTGAGCCACCCAGCTCCTGCCCGCCCTCAGGTGCACTGGGCTGGCTGTGGTGCACGCAGACGCTTCCCTCCACGGCCTGCGTCCGGAGGAAGCGGGGACTCATGCTGCGGATCAGCCCGGTGACGTGACCTGTCTGGGCACCCACACCCAGCGGAGATGAGAAGCTGGTGTCTCGAGTGACAGAGGGCTGAAAAAGCCTCATGCAGCTGCTGGGCTCCACGCTGCTGTACAAGGAGCCTTTGCAGTGGCCCTGGCAGTGATTACATTACAGCAACAAGCAGGAGATGCAATCACCCTTTGGCTTGATTGCATTCTGACAATCACCAGGCACAGATGTGAGGAGGGGCTGCCTGGCAAGTGGGGCCTGAAGAGAGGAATTGGAGCCATAAGCTTCTCAAAGGGGAGCATGCCTGCCTGAGGCAGGGTAGCCTTCAGCCTGGGAGGCCAAAACCTGCCACCTTGGGCCCTTCTCAAGGCAACCTTCCTCAGCTCCAAGGCAACTACATCTCTCCTGAGCGCAGTGGCCAATGCTGCACAAGGACAGCTGGCTGCAGTCTCTGGACCAGCAGTGCAGAGGAGCATCCCGGGCATGGTGAAGGGCCTGATGGCAGAGAGAACAGCTCAGCCCCAAACAGCAGCTGGACTGTAGACAGAGACCTGCACGCACTCGCTGAGGAACTGGCCCGGTCCCCCATGCTGATGCCCTTGGACAAGGGCAGACATCTGCACCCTCTGCCCATGGCTACCACTGCAGACCAGGCTGGGCCTGACCAGCTGAAGCTTAAATACCCATCAGGGTGAGGGGCTGACAGGGGTTGGTCAAGAGCAGGGGGTTTTGGCAACACAAAGTTGGTGAGGACCACAGGCCCACCCAGGAGCTGGCTCAGATGCAGGTGTGGCCAGCCACACAGGAGTGGCTGCTCCGTATGGTCCTGGCTGCCTTGTCTCTCAGGGCTGGTACCCAGCTCTGCTTGGTGAAGCAGGGACACGGTCCCTGCCTGTACCAGTGGATGCTCGGGCTCATCCCGCCTCCAGAAACAGGCTGCCGTGTTGCGGCACACTTGTCCGGTGACACAGGGTTAGGTCAGAGAGAAAGCTGTGTGCACCGGAGTCCCCTCTGGATCATTTTCAAAGAGGAAACAGGGCTGAAATCTTCTGCAGGTGACCGAGCAGTGTCCACCAACCAGCCCTGAGCAGCTCCAGGATGTTCTTCAGCTGCCCGGGAAGCCGTGAAGGGGCGGCTGTGCTGAGCGAAAGCACTGGGAAGGGGCTGTGGGCAGGTGGGCAGACGTGTCCGAGCCTGCCAAGCTCTGGTGCCCATTACTGGAAGCGCCCCTTGACATTTAGCTTGTGGGGAATGGGAGACCAGGCGCTGTTTCCTCCTAGCGCAATGCAGACCTGAGATGCATCACAGCCTCCCCCAAGCCACAGACGTTTCTGTGCAGGGGAAGGGCTGGACCAGCACAAAGCCCTCTGCCTCTTGGCCAGGGGATGCCCTGCCTGGTCACCACCCTGCAAAGAGCCCTGCTGCGGCAGGGGCTGCCTGGCCGAATCCTCCCGGGCGCTGGGGATCTTACTCTTTCTCGTGGCTCGGCTGCTAGGATTGCCTGGGCTGGGGGATCCAGTGATCACGAAGCTATCTGGTGTCTCCAGGAAGACAAAACACATCCCTGCCCTCCCTTTCCAGCATAGCCCAAGCAGAGATTATTTTGCAATCCAAAGTGTGCAAAGTGTTTCAATGCTGAGCCCCAGCCAGATGAGCCATGGGCCAGGGCCGCTTCTGAATCTGGCTTCTCCTGTGCTGGATGGAGAGCCCCCCGTATGCAGCCCCCACCTGAGCCAGACGTGGGAGATGTATGCAGGTATTGCAGCTGGGCAGACGGGCACCATTTTCGGAAAAAGCTGCCAGCACATAACAGAAACGGGCAGCAGCGTGCTGAAGGGAGCACCTGAGCAGGGACCGTGGCCAACAGGGAGCGAAGCGGACTCGGGAAAGCACAGCTTAACTCCCAGCTCAGCCATGGAGCTAGGGCCAAGCGGCTCACCACCTCCTGCACCTCGGTTTCCCCCTACGTAACCAAGAGGGAATGAACAGACCTAGACTTCCCTTTTCTGTCTGTCAGGTGTCTCTTGTCACATTTCTCCCTCCTACTATGTGTTCCACGATTAATTGCAGGCCTTCTCTCTGCTCTCTGTACCTCTTGCCTCCTACCCAACACTGTTACCAGCCTGTTTCTAGCCCGTGAGTGCAAGAGGAGCCTGGAGGCAAGGCGTCCTGCTTCCCGGACGTGCTCAGGGCGGCACGTTTCAAAGCCATGCCCCCCATCCCACTGTATGTCTGTACTCTCCCGCCAGCCCGCTCTCTCCAGGAGACGCAAGGCTTGCTCTCGATGGGTACTCCTCCTCCCAGGCTGCCTCAGCCGCTGCGTAAGGATGCTCCAAAGTGCTCTGCAGATCCTTCTTGGTCAGCCGGGCAGGGCTAGGGGAGATGACGGTCCAAGCAGCATCCTCCAGCCTACTGGGCACATCTGTTGGTGCTGAATGCAGTCAGGCACCCTGGGACTTTTCTAGGCCCCCGACCTACTCCAGTATCTTCTCATCCTAATCTGACTTTACAGGCTTTCCAGGGAACCCTGCAGACGAAGTCTGGGCCACAGGTCCCACCATGCCTAGCTGCAAAACGTGGCCCTCATAGCTGTCTTTCTTCTGCTCCTGGTGCTGACTGCCCTGATCTTCTACCGTCACTGCAAGCCTGTTGTGCGATTTGGTGTACTACTTACACAGAACTTGCTTCGTATAACTTGCTTAGCATTAGTAGCTAAATTTGCTGAAGCCCTAGGCTGCAAGCTGTGAACTTGCATCCAGATACACTGAACTTTTACCTAGTTAAGTAAAAGAAGGCCCCAGAGCTGGTTCGAGCTGGAAGACCAGGAAGCAAGGAAGGCCGCTACCGTCGTCAGCTGACGCAGCAACCTTAGAGAGAAGAGAAGAAACAGCCCGCCTAGAGACAACGAAGGGACCCAGTGAAGAACGGGAAGACCCCAGACCCTAATACTACTACTACTGGTCAGAACTGTTGCGTGAGGAGTGAGGAACTTGGACTGTAAGGGTATAATTGCCCAGGGGCGTCTTTGTTGGGCATCCCTCTTTGGAGGCACCCAGCTGGAGCTGCTCTGCATGTCAGATAAATATGCCACTTATTTACTCGGTGGATTGATTGGCGACTTGTCTTCTTTGAGCAGGAACCGAGGGCTAAGCCCTGTTGAGAGTGGCATAATTCCTGGCAGGCGGCATAATTCCCTCAACAAAGCCCAAGGCCACCTCCCAGCTGGGCAGTGGTGAGGCTGAGGACAGGGCCAGAAGTGGATCTGGAGCTACATGTGGATGATGCAGAAGACTCCAGCCAGGTGATCCCACATAAGTGCGCAACAGCTGCCACAGGAGAGGGACTGACGGGAGGAGCCTGCCCCGAGCAGCCCTGACTGCCCACCCCAGCCGCCTCTGAGCGGCAGAGCCATGGGTTTCTGCCTCTTCATCCCCATCCACTTGACTTACCTGCTGTGGAGGAGATAAGGGGTGGGCAGCTAGCCCTACGGGGCAGTCCTGGGCTGGAGAGCACTGCAGGAACTTCAGCCCAGGGGGCTGGAGTTTTCCAGGCAGTTCCTTGGGAAGGATGAAGTTTTCCAGCACCGGAGGGGTGGGCACACTGCCCCTCGTGATCTGGGGGCTCCCTGTCCACCCTGTTGGCCTCAGCCTGCAGCAGACAAGGCACCCAGCAGCCCCAACCAGGGAACACTCTTTGTGCTGCCCCAAATGACCCTCTTGTCCTCCATGTATGTGGCTGCACGACCAGGCTCGCTCCTCCGCTTGCTGTGCACGCAAGTAAAACCGGTTTGCACAGAGGGCACTGGCTTTGTCCCAGGGCTGAAGTTCCTTATGGTGGCTCCAGAGCGAGGGCAGTGGTGCGCGCGCAGGCGTGCGTGTGTGCGTGTGTAGTGAGAGGGGCTGGATGCTGCACACCAGCACAGGGAAGAAGGCCTGGCCCTGCCTCAAAATACACTCGGATCTATGAAAAAGGAGGGTTTCTAGTGTCCCTCTGCTCTCCCCAGTAGGGAGTTTTGCTGCAAGACTCAAAAGAGCTTCTGGGATCAGAGGGGTTCTTTTTGGCAGCATCGGGTGTGTGAAATCTGAGTCAGGATTGAACATCCCTGAGTCTGCCACCAGCAAACCCCCCGAGGCGAGCAGCCCTGACCACTGCCTGTCCCACAAAGATCTCCTGGGAGGGTGGGCCCTGGCTCACATCCCTCTCCCATCACTTCCTCGCAGTCACTAGGACACGTCTCTTCCACAGGCGTCCGCTGGTCCTGGCTGGCGGACTATCTGAGCGACGCGTGTTCTCACCTGTACGAGAACTTCCCACAGGCACTCCCGTACGTCCTCCCTGGCACCCTGGTGCTCCTCTGCTGCCTCACGTACGTGTGTGGTGGTCCCTTCCTCTGGGGCAGGTTTGCTCCTCTGGGTCCTGCTCTCTGGGTCATAGCTCCGGAATCCCCACTGTCATGAGCAAGACATGGCAGCGAGGAGGTGCACCTCTGGCCACCTCTGGAAGATGCAGCAGGAGAAGATTCTCCAGGGAGGATGCTGACCAAAAGCTAGTCCCCAGTCTACGAGGCCACAGTTAAAAGTAAGTTTAAAAAAAAAGCAGACAGGGCCCCAGAGCACAAAGCTCACATCAGAACTTTCCCCAAGTTTCCAGATCAGGGCGTCTGCTCAAGAAGTAAGCTTTCTGGCTCCATTTGTGTACAAAGTTGATGCATTCCCGGTGACACGGTCTGAATTCCCCTGTGGGATGTGTTACGGGCAGACCCCCAGCACCTTTCCCGCCTCTGAGCACCCGCCTTGTGAGGGGCAGGGCTGGGCTGCCTTGCCGCAGCAGAGCTCTCCCCTCGGTCCCTGCCCAGGCTATGCTGCTGGGGCTCTTTCCTCCCGGCAGCATTACAGCAGCTGTCGGAGCCGGTCGCATCAACGCCTGCAGCTCCCACACCTCCTCTTCCCCACGTCTCACAGCACTCCGGGCTTTCTGATAGCCCAGTCAGTCAGGAGCAGTTTTATTCCCACAGGGCAGGAGAAAATTGCTGTCAGAGCAAGATGGATTTTCTTTCTTTTCTTTTTCTCCTCCTCTTACTCCCCTGCTTTCTTGTTTCCTTTCTCTAGGGATTTATGGTCGTCTTTTTTCTTGTATTTCTTAGGGTAAATTTAGACCGAGGCAACCTGGGGAACTCGTCGAGCAGCAGCGTGGGAGTCCGGTGCAAGGAAACCTCAAAACCTGCAGGATCCCAGGGATGGCGTGAAAAATCCTTTCAGTGATTATCTTCAAGAAGATTCCACCAGAATTAATTTCCCATCCCCCAAGTCATTTTTGAGTGAGTTGTTCCACCCAGACAGAAAGATAGGGTAATTGAAAAGAATGTGGAATTAACACTACAGGCAGGGGGAAATCGGACTGCCTGGCCTCAGGTTGATCCCGGTTGGCATTAGAATAATCAAACAGACAGAGATAATTGCCAAACAGTGGTTAGAAATCTGATAAATGTGATTAGAGCTTTGGAGGAGATGAGAGTAAAGCGAACTAAAGTACAGGAATGCAGACAGAGGCCAGAGGAACACCCCAGCGACTACTGGGGAAGATTGTGACAGGCTTTGTTGGCGTATGGGGGAATGACTCTTCAGAATTTCAGTAATGAACTGGCAGCAAGTGTGTTTGTGGACCAAGCCACCTCTGACATCTGCAGCTATTTTAAGGATCACATGCTGGCGTGGCAAGGAGAAAATTTGAAAGATGCTGCATTACCTGGAGGTTCTATACTTGTACAATATGTAGATGATTCGTTAGTTGCCAGCAAGACATACGAAGATTGCTTGAAAGATACTATTTGTCTATGTACTGCTTTAGCAGAAAAATGTCACTGTGCATCTCCTTCTAAGCTTCAGCTGCGTCACCAGGAAGTGAAATATTTAGGATTCGTATTAAAAGAGGGACAAAGGTTAGTCGACCCAGAACGGGTCCAGGCTATTGTAGAAATACCTCGACCGGTAACAAAGATGCAATTGCGAGGATTTTTAGGTGCAGTAGGATACTGTGGCTATCGGGGCTAGGGGAGTTAAGTAAGCCATGGACAGAAGCTACCAAGGCAGAGGAAGTGGAGCCTGTACGGTGGGGTCCAAAGAGAGAAAAGGCTTTCCAAGCTATAAAAGGAGCTTTAGCTTCTGCTCCGTCATTAGGATCGCTAGATTACTCCAAGCCCTTTAAACTATTTGTGCCAGCAGAGTCCTTACTCAAAAGCTGGGTCCGCACCGCCGCCCTGTGGCTTACCACTCGACTCAACTGGATCCTGTAGCTGCAGGGAATAATTCCTGCGTTAGAGTGATAGCAGCAACAGTGACTACCATAGAAAGCAGGAGACCGTTAGTCCTGGGTCACCCAACAACCGTGTATGTCCCGCATGAAGTGGAACTGATTCTTAAGCAACATGCTACGCGAGCATTGTCCCCACAAAGAGCACATCGTTGTGAATTAACGATTTTAAATGCAGGTAATGTTACTTTGAAGAGACGTAATGTTTTGAATCCAGCAACTTTACTGCCCGCTCCCTCCGACGGTGAGCCGCATCATGACTGTGCTAAGGTCGTGTTCCGCTCCAGCCACCTACAGGAAGATCTGCGGGATCAAACTCTAGAGAACTTGGATCTAACCCTTTCCACCGATGGATTGTCATACTGTGTGGATGGAAAACAACACGCGGCTATGCAGTGGTGAGAAACTTAGAGGTACTTGAAGCAGAACCTCTACAACTCTCAGTGGGCGCCCAAGGGGCTGAATTAACTGCATGAGCAAGAGCAGCCTGGGTGGGGCATAATCAGCAGGTAACTATTTATACTGACTTTAAATATGCCTTTGGAGTTGTCATGCAACGGGTATGCTATGGAAAGAACGAGGGTTCCGTACCTTGGTGGGCAAAAATACTTCTCATGGAACTGAAATCCAAATGCTGTTGGAAGCTATTAAAGGCAAATCGCTGTAGTCCACTGTCCAGCTCATACCAAAGGATCCAGCGAAACTGAAAGAAATAATGAACTGGCAGATAAAGCAGCTGTGTGAGTGAGCGCAGGCAGAACACAGGAACAACCACAAACCCACGGATGAAATGCAAAGAGTGAATTTATTTTTCTTACCTCGCCAGCCGGGGCATCCCCGAAGCAGCACTCAGGCAGAGGCACACAAGCAGGGACGCAGGCACTGCTGAGCTTGGTCCATGCTGGAGGATCGCCGACCCTGCTGGTTTTGCGTGTTTATCAGGGATTCGCGCAGGTGTGGTTTACCACTGTGCTTTGACCTTCTGCGTAGCGGGGCAGGAATTTCAAGCGTGTCCAATAGGGTGCCTCTAAGTCTGCCATCTGCCTGTGTTACCTAAACACAGATGTTCTACCTGTCCAGCACACAAGGATAAACGACTATCAATATGATCTATTTATTTTTCTACGCTCCAGCTGCAGGTCACTTGAGGGTGTTTACAATCCTCCTCGCCAATATTCCGTTATTATCCTTTGACCTTAGTTGAACTGAAAGCGACAGAGAACTATACTTATAAACAACCCCTCCAATTCACTTTTCTGGAATAAGACTCTCTTAACTTGGACCAAATGTCAGGGTTGGGAATATACCACCGCCATGCTCACAGAAGGAACTTTCTGTTTCACTCGCAACCAGTCTGACCAATGTGCCTACCCGGCAGGAAACAGCTCATGCCTCATAACCCAGTGGAGAGATGGTTACTGGTTTAAGAACACCCACACTTTCTGTAAAGGTCAAACCCCATTTTTTTGAAACTATAAGCTTCAGGCCATGGAGGAACAACTGCAGTAGCATCCCAACGTATGACACCAGAACGAGCTACAAGTGGTGGAAAGGTAAAGGACAATGTAGTCTAAGTGGAACTCACATATCGGAAGACAAAGACGGTTTTGACCTTCCGTTGGGAAGATATGGGATTTTAATCTTACACACCAGTGTACTAACAAGTAGACATCACTCCCCACTGTGGGCCCTACAAGGCCATTATTTTGCCTGTGGCCGAAAAGCTTATAAAATACTACCAGCCAATTGGACTGGCAGTTGTTAGGTTGCCCGTGGGGTGCCCTATTTACACATTACTTCTAAGTTACCTCAGGGAACAATTAGAAACGTCACAGAAACTTCCCTCATTGAAACTTGAGAACAAACTCTCCAAAGACTAGAAGAAGCACTAGCTAGCACATGGAAAAATCCACCAGCAGAGGGAAAACTAATAGGATGTTCCATTTCAGGAATGATTCCGTAAGTGACCGGCCCCACCATGCCGATATACTACAAAGGGCCTTAGAAAAGGTTGCTTTAGAACTTGGAGACTCTATCAGTGATCGAGGAACAGCCATTGAATCCCTGGTTACAAAACTTGTTCTCTGGATGGGGATTATCCTCATGGTTTAGCAGTTTATTTAGTTCATTGCTAAAGAGTCTTTTAGCTGTGGTTACTATGCTTCTGGTGGCCTGCTGTGTTTTTACTTGCATTTGGAATTGTTTACAGAATATGCTTATGAAATTTGTACAAGGGTATCGAAGAGTCCTCATACAAGACCAACTATAGATGGGCAGGGATGCCTGAAAGAAACAAAGGGAGGACTGTTACAGAAGAAATGCAATTAACTGTATTCTTCTCTCTGAACAGTCTCGTTTAGCGTTAGTAGCTTGGCAGTAGAAGCTAAAGTAGTTGAAGCCTTAGGCCGCGAGAGCTGACTGAGAGTAAACTTTTTGATAAAACTAATGCTGCTAACACAGAACTAGCTGAATCCGGCAGATACGAGCAGAACGAAGAAGATGAGGACCAAGGAAACAATTCCAAGAGAATGAAGTAACTTCAGAAGAAGGCTGGCTCGGCGACAGTGAAAACCAGTAAGAAATCAAGAGACCGCTGACCAGAATTAAGTGATTAGACTTGGGGATTGGGTGCTGGGTATAATTGAGGGGTGCGATCTGGGGTAGGGGTCCCTCTCCAGAGGCACGCAGCTCGAGCTGTGACCTGAGAACTAATAAAAGAGGCATCAGAAACCTTCACTCGGACATTGATTGCATTTTCAGCAGGATCCTAGGGCTGGACCCTGTTAGGGCGGCCGGTGTGCATAAATCCATAACCGTGGCCTGACTACGTTTTCTGTAGAACAGCTGGCAACCTGGAGAACTGAGATTGCAAGATGGCAAATCCACTACAGCTGAGGGTAATTAGGAACAAGAATTAATGGTGGAGGTGGAGAAGGATGAGTTATTTGAACGGACTGTTTGCTCAGTTCCCTTCAGCTGCTATTCCTGACTGCTGTTGGGCACTTCTGCCTCTTGCCTTCTGCTTATTGGGACCTTTTCCAGTACCTAGGTGAAGGCAGTCTGTCTTTAGATGAGAAAAGAAAGGAACCCGCTGTCTTTGCTGCACCCAGCTGTTGCCTACAGGCCTAGCCAAATTTCTTCAGCTTTAAGATGCAATCTCAAGAAGGGGATGCTTTATTCTGGAAGCCAGAGACACCCCGGCGGTCCCCGAATAATTGTGTGTGTCGCACAAATAAAGAGCAATTCTAGTACACCCGGCTAATGGTAAATGAAATGAGCGCTTGCAGCAAACGCTCCCCAGAGTCCCCGCAGAAGGCCGAGGCTTTGGGAGAGAGAGCAGTCCCGTTTGCACAGCTAGGGGAGAAGACAGAGGCAAGAGGTAATTCTGGTATAACGGTGGTATTACGTGCACTTCTGATTTTAATATTTGGGTCGAGAGACAGCAGTTTTTTTCAAATGCTTTTCCAGGGTTTGTTCTTCAAATGTTTTTCAGGTTCCGCACTTAAATAAGTAGGAACTTGCGGTGTTCCTAGCCGAAGGGCAGCCATTCATCCCTACAGTACCTAAGAAGAGCCAATTAGCACAAAGCTTTTTTTTGCCTAGACAAAATTACAGTTGATAGATGCTTCATTCAGAATTTGATGTTATTTTATAGTGAAGTTAGCTACGGACGTGCCATGCCGTGAAGCAAAAACCCCAAATCCGTGCATCGGAAGTACTTATGAGCCTCTCCTTCTCAATTAAAACAGATGAAACTGTTACTCCACTATGATGTAGTGGCTATCCAAAGACCGTGACCGTTCTACCCTCGCTTTTTAGGGGCTCGAGCGACAGCTGGCTGTGTGAACTCCCAGACAAGAGACCTCTCTAAGATGCCTAGATTGTCTGAAATCATCATACTTAAAAACTGTGCACAGGTAATTCTGGGCCGCTGTCGAGAGCCCTCCTGGAGGCACCAGGGCTGGGAGCGACCGCAGCTGCAGTCATCGCCATTTGTGCCGGCAAAACGGAGCAAGCAGACAGCCTCGTCTGCCCGCAGGAGCCCGGGAGAGGCTCTGGGCTCTCTGCGGGCGCTGCTCCGGGGCAGTTTCCCTCTCCCGCAGTCCCGGGAGCTCCAGGGCCGCTCCTTCGCAGAATTCTCCGGGACGCCAACAGCCCGGGGCAGAACGGATGGCAGCCCGCTCGCTCCCGCTGCGGCGCTCTCTGCCTCAGGCGCCCGTTCGGGGCGAGCTGCGGTGACATCGGCCGGTGCCGCCCCCTCGCCCCGCTCGGCGGGCTGCTCTCAGGCCCTGCGCGGCTGCCGCCCTCCTCCGCAGCCTTCCCCGCGCAGGGCGCTCCCGGCCGCCGGGGTAGGGGGCGAGGGGGGGCTGCCCGGCCGCCCTGCGCTCCTGCCTGCGCAGAGGGCCGGGGCGTGCCGGGGCTCCGCGCCGCGAACGGGAGGCGGGCGCCTTTGGGGCACAGCTCGCCGCCCCGGGGCGGCTCGGGGAGCGGCTCGGGCCCCGCCCCGCGCCCCGTTGCCGCGGACGGACCCGGAGAGCGCCGGGCCGGAGCCCGCGGCGGGGCTGGGGCGCCGGGAGGTAAGGCGCGGGCCCCGGGAGCGCGGCGGGACTCGCCGCCGAGCAGAGGGCCCCGTCCCGCCCTGGGGCGTGGGGGGGGGAGCTGGCCCTGGCGCGGGGCTCCCTGGGCCGGGGAGGCTTCTCGGCCGCGGACGCTGCGCAGGGCGGCGAGACCCGGGCGCGCGGGGAGGCGGCCGGCCGCCAGCGGAAGGAGCGAGCTTTTCGCCGGGCGAGGTGGGGGCCGAGCTATGGGAGCACCGAACTATGAGAGCGCCCGCTGGGCAAATCGGGAGGGCAGCGGGGCGGGGCCGGGTCGGGCTGGGCTCGGGCGGGTCTCCGCGGGCAGAGCGGTCGGTTACTGCGGGGGAGGGGGCGGTCTCGTTCCGCGTAGCGCTGGGCGGGCATCGGTCACGTATCGGCGCGGGGCTTGTCGGGAAGGGGCAGCCCTTCCGGTCCCTGCGCGGCGGCGGCACCACGCGGCACGGCCATGGCGGATGGGGACGGTGCGCAGTGGCGGGAACCGCCGGGGTGGCCCCTCGCCTCTCCGGGCGCGGTGTGCATAGGCGGGGGGGGGGGGGGGGCGGGCGGCGCGCTTGGGGGTGCCTCGGGGAGTCCCGGCGAGCCCCGGCGGGGAGGCGCCCGCGCGGGGCTCGGGGCCGCCGTGGCGGCACGTGGGGGCGGGTCGGCGGCGCGTCCGGCCCGGAGGGGTTCGGGGCTGCGGGTGCCCTCCCTCGCCTGCGCCGCTCCCGGCGCGGTGGGGTTGGCAGGGCCTCGGCGGGGACGCTCAGCGTGTCGCTCCGGCAGGTTCCAGCGTGAAGAAGCGGCGGAAGAAGGAGAAGCGGGCGCTTCCCGATGAGGATGTAGCGGTGAGTGCGGGGCCGGGCTGGGGCTGCCCGGGGGCTTCCCCAGCGCGATCCTTGGCGGCGCGGTGGGACGGTCCGCGGGTAGGGCCGGGAGTAGCGGTGCCTCGCGGCGTGCGCAAACGCGATTCTCCCCGCCGTCACCGGCGGGAGCGTGGCCGCTCCGCGGGCAGAGGCCGCCCTGCGCGGTGGGCAGCGGAGCCGCCCCGTCGGGTGCGGTTCACGCGCCGCGTGGAGGCGGCGCGTGGCAGCGGGCGGGAGCGCGGGCCTGCGGATTTCCCTTCTCTGATCTCGAGTAACTTCATCTGCTCTCAGGACATTCAGCACACGGAGGAGTTTTTCATCAAGCCGGAGTCCCGGGTTGCCCAGCTGGACACGTCTCAGTGGCCCTTGCTGCTGAAGGTAGAGCGGGTTATAGACAACCTCGTGGCCCATCCCTGCTCCTGCTCCTTCTTCTGTCCTCTGTCAGTGCAGGCCCTTGGAGATGCACAGCTCAATCTCTGTGTAACCCTACTGCTAAGAAATAGCATGTGTGACACTCAAAGCAGAGGCAAACTCTGCATGCAGAAATCATGTTATAAAGTTTGTCTGGCAGGATCATTTGCATGCCTGCTTTCTAAGTTTACTGTCTCCTGTAAAGACCCCACCAGATTTGTTCAGCTATTTATTTTGGTCTGATAGTGGTCTGTGTAGACTTCTGAGTTGCTTAGGTTGAGTTTCTGGGGCACACTGGATTTATCCTGCATTGTAAAGGTTCGTATTCTGCTTTCCCATCTCTTTCAGTGCAGGACTTCTGTTTCTTTCTCTTTCTGTAAAACATTGTTGTGGTTTCATTGTTGGGCCGTTATCGTTTTGGAAGATGCTCTTTCACTTATATGTACAAATCAGATGTTGCGTAGCTAGGGAGGTGTATTGGGGCAAAGCAATGCTGAAACCAAGGTGAGCTCAAGAACACTTGTAACTTTTGCTTTGATTTTGTAGAACTTTGACAAGTTAAATGTGATGACAGCACACTACACACCTCTTTCTTCTGGTGCTAATCCCCTGAAGAGAGAGATTTCTGACTATGTTAGGTGAGTGCAATAAGGGCCAGAGTGGTTTATTTTTCTTTCACAGTTAATATCTTCAAAACATTTTCTGTTCTGGATTCCTCTTGTACCTTTCTGCTTGACTTGGTGTCTTGCTACTAACCAGTAAATGTCTAAATAGGACCCACTGGTCACTTCCTGTAAAGTCTGCTTTGTTCTGGGGTTGTGGGTGGTCTGTGATTCCTCAGTTGAAACACTTGAGGAATTCTCTGGGGTCTTGGGGAAAGTCTTTTAGCCTGCTAGGCTTTGGCGCACTGCTTGGAGTTTGTAGCATTTGGTTTGGTTTAAGTGCAGAGTAGTGATGAGCAGTCTAGGGAGAAGAGAATTCTTTGACTGTGGATTATATCACCTGTTGTGCCCAGAGCAGCTTGACATTTGCTCACTGGGCACAGCTGTGAGGCTCATAGCTTATTTGGCTGTATAGAAATACATTTCTTTAAAGCCATGACAAATATTGTCAAAGTTTTTGCGCTTTTGCTGTGTTTGCCCTGATGTTTAGGTCCTACTCTCTGTCATCTTGCCCTATAGGTCTGGCTTTATTAACCTCGACAAACCTTCCAATCCATCTTCCCATGAGGTGGTTGCATGGATCCGACGCATCCTTCGGGTAGAGAAGACTGGACACAGTGGCACTCTGGATCCTAAGGTGACTGGATGCCTCATTGTGTGCATTGAGAGGGCAACACGACTGGTCAAATCTCAGCAGAGTGCAGGTATGTTTATTGCCAGGACCATTTACAGTCTAAATGACTGGGGAGGTGTGGAGTTCTTTTGGAGACAAAATGGAGATTTCTAGTGTTTGAAAGGGCTACCCTTGGTCTTCAGTGCCTTGAGCTTAAGGGCTGCTTATCCTCACTCCAAGCCAGTGAGGGCACATCCACAGTGTCACAAGTTTTTTTTATTTTTATTGCTTCTTGGGCTTGTGCTGTTTTAAGTCAGTGAAAACACTTCTGACAGACTGGTTTCATGGACTAACTGAACTTAATGGCCTTGGCCTCTACCAGTCTAGTGAAATAAAACTTGGTGAAGAAATAAATGTAGCTTAGATTTATTTTGTTGGAAGAATAACCAACTCTGTCATAAACTGGGTGCAATTCCTAGGAGAGGTGGTTGTGAAAATTTCAGGGCTTTGTGGATGTGTGGCTGTGAAGCATTGTGGACCTTGAGGTCAATATTAAATGTAAGTGGCCACTCCTGACTGCTCTTGTCGTTCTTTCAGGCAAAGAGTATGTGGGAATTGTTCGGCTGCACAATGCAATTGAAAATGAGGCTCAGCTTGCCAGGGTAAGTCTCGGCATGCTCTTAGCCATGCTGGCACTTTACATGCAAAGTGTTCAGCATCGGTGGGAGATGAGAGGGTAGGAGTGGAGCTCAGGTGCACTCTGTGTGAGGTGATGACAAAGTTTATCCATTCTCTGAGTGCAGTGGCACTGCCCTCCTGCAGCACCCTGATTCCTGTTCTAGGGACTGGGTGCTGTGCAGCCTCCAGAGACTCTCCAGTCTCCCAGTGTCCCACTGGGGGCTGCTGTGGTGTGTGGCTGGCTGCCTGCAGGAGTGAAGTGGTGCTGGCAGGGTTGGAGCCCCTCTTTGGGGGGGGGGCTCCATCCTCACTGAGATGAGGGATGATGTCTGATCACATACTGCCACCTGATGAAAAAGCCCAGCTGTGCTCACTGGCAGCTGGGGTAGCATTTTGACCACATCACTGGTTCATATCGGCTTTATTAAATATGACATCACCAAATTATGATGGACCATGTGGTTTCTTACTCATGGAAGTGGTCGTAGTTGCTGGGGACCCCAAGGTGCTCCTTCCTGAGGGCATAGGTATGAGCTGTTAATTCTTCTGCTTCTACCCTCAGGCAATAGAAACTCTGACAGGTGCACTGTTTCAGCGACCACCCCTCATTGCTGCTGTCAAACGACAACTGAGAGTCAGAACCATTTATGAGAGCAAGCTGGTGGAGTATGATCCTGAGAGAAGATTAGGTAAAACAGGGCTTTCCTGCCTTCTTCCTATTAAGCTGACAGCTGATAAAATTTCCTGTGAAATCGGCTGCTTCCTGTTCTTGGCAGATGTCTTAAGACCTAAATCCTCACCACCATCAAGCAGTAGCTGCTTCATGCATTACTTTGGTGTGCTGAGAAGCAAATCCCATCTATTTTTTGTACTGCTTGCATCCTTCATTGAAGAGCCAAATGATGTCAATTAGATGGCATTAGCACTCAGTGCAAAGATGACATTGATCTATCACCCCAGGCTGATGGCTCTATGAAGGGTTGGACATACCACTTCTCATGAAGGGAGCTTTTAGATGTATTTCATTTCTAGATATGTATTTAAATACTCTTTTGTTCTATCTTGCATTTCAGGTATCTTCTGGGTGAGCTGTGAAGCAGGCACATATATTCGAACACTCTGTGTTCACCTTGGTTTGCTGCTTGGTGTGGGGGGCCAGATGCAAGAGCTCCGCAGAGTGCGCTCAGGCATCCTGGGAGAGAAGGTAGAGTAGTAGCTCTGACTATAACTAGCAAATTTGAAATTGTCAGAATTGCAAGAGTTCCTTGGAACTGTGTTAGTTTTACAGTGTTAGGAGGAGGTATAGGTGCATGGTGGCTGGGAGGAGTTCTGTGAATAGCCCTGAAAACATGGGAGCTCTTGCTATAGACTGTCTGTAACCAAAGTGTTGAGTTCAGTTCAGGGTGTTGCCCCTGTTCTGGTAATTAAGCTTTGGGACAGTAAGTGACTGGGAAGTGCACCATGGTGACTGAAAGTTTTTTTTATGCCACTTGTGTTTCTCAGCCTACAAACCACGCACATGCTACAAGTTCAGGCGTGTGAGCTGTCTGCTTAGCAATCTGTGACTGCTTGGTGTCAGGGCACGATGCAGGGAACATGCTTCACTTAAATGAACCTGGGAGATGCAGTCTTGTGTGATCTTGAACACTCATACAGTCTCTTCAGCTCCAGAATTAATTTCTTTCCTTGCAAAGTAGGCATATCAGAGTGCAAGTGCGGCTCCACCTGTCTCTGCTCTTACCACAGCTGTAATCACTGGCATGACTGAAATGAATTCCAAGTGTTGGGTGCTTACAACTGCTTCAAGAATTTATTCCATGTCACAGATTGAAGACCTGGTTGATTTAAACTTCTACTCGTTATTCTTTGTCTAGAAATCCCAGGTATTTGTTTAAAGTTTGGTCATATTCCAAAGTTTCATGTAGACAGACCTTATACACTAGATCCAAGTGCTGTCTGAGATTAGAAAGGCTGAAGTCTGTGGTAGCACAAGTCAGGCTGACCTCAAGCTGTTGATGGAAAGTATTCTTGCCTCTTTTAGGTTGCTTCTTTGGTGCTTCTGAGTTGGGCATCTGTTTTTCACTCCCTTTCAGCACACTTTGCTGTTGGACTTCAGCTGTTTTCTTGTGTATGCTTCAAGTTGGTGGCTTGTAGGAGGGTTTAGAGGGGTTGTGTCTTTGCAGGACAACATGGTGACTATGCACGATGTACTGGATGCACAGTGGCAATACGACAACAACAAGGATGACAGCTATCTGCGAAGAGTTATCCTGCCATTGGAGAAACTGCTGACTTCCCACAAGCGGCTAGTCATGAAAGACAGTGCGGTGAGTTCCTGAGATAGTGCCAGTTGACAGCCAGAGGCTGCAAAGTATCCTCCTAACTTGTACAGCTAATGTAATAAATGGAGGATCAGGATCCACATGGTGTGCAGTGCTGTCCTGATTATGAGCTGTGTAGGATCTAGTATGGGCCACTGCCAGGTCAGCAGTAAGATGCAAGAGCCAAGAATTAAGTGGCAGAGAAGCTGCTCTTCCTGCTATCACTTCAGGAGGATGCTGATGATTATAAGAGATCTACCTCGCATGTTGTTTTCTGTGATGGGTGCTTTGCTTTGCTTGCTTTTTCCACAGCCCCCAAGTTTTCTATAGTGGACAATAAGAAATAGAAACAGAGGGATGTTATTGCTGGGACAGTAATGGCAATGGGAAACTAAAATATTAGAGGCACTTCTTACCTTGTTTTTATTCTCTAATAGTTTATAAGCCCTCCTGTTCCCCACATTTTCAGGTTAATGCCATTTGCTATGGAGCCAAGATCATGCTGCCTGGTGTCCTGAGGTACGAAGATGGTATTGAGGTTAATCAGGAGATTGTTGTCATCACCACAAAAGGAGAAGCTATCTGCCTAGGTATGAAACTCTTGTGCCCAGCTAACTGCAGAAATAACAGACTGCGTTCCAGTGAATGCACAACAAATGAGTCCCCATATGCAGAAGGTTTAAACAGTGCTTCCTGATGGGGACTGTGGGTTAGTATGGCCCAAGGCAGCTGGTACTGGGCAGGATATTAAGAAACAGCAGCTGCATCAGTCCTTGGCAAGGTGTGAAGAGTTCCTCAGTCTGGTTTCAGCTGCATGATGCTCAGGTGTGCTCTGTGTGTGAGGTGATGACAAAGTTTATCCATTCTCTGAGTGCAGTGGCGCCGCCCTCCTGCAGCACCCCGATTCCTGTTCTAGGGTCTGGGTGCTGTGCAGCCTCCAGAGACTCTCCAGTCTCCCAGTGTCCTACTGGGGGCTGCTGTGGTGTGTGGCTGGCTGGCTGCCTGCAGGAGTGAAGTGGTGCTGGCAGGGTTGGAGCCCCTCTTTGGGGGGGGGGCTCCATCCTCACTGAGATGAGGGATGATGTCTGATCACATACTTCTGCCTGGCACATCACATCTCCTGAGCAGATCAGTGTAAAAGGGCTTGAGTAACTACCAGCTTCTGTGAAGTGACTTGAAAGGGTGCTTTGTTCTAACCAGGGTCTTCAAAGAAGCTGTGTAGATGATGGGTGCTGACATACTGTACAGATGGTCTTTTATGGTGCTCAGTGCTGCATGGTCTTACACTCTGTCCAGATGCATGGGACTGAGGGGCCTTGGAGGTGTAACACAGCCAAGCAGTTCCACCCTGTTGTTTGTACTGCCTGCACTCTGGTCATCTCGGGGACCTGGCAAGAAAAGCATAATTTATTGGTAGGCTTAGTCTCCTCTAGTTTGTCTCTGCAAGGTTTTGGGAGCTGATGAAGGAGCAACACTGCTCCTTTCTATAGTGGTGTGGTTCTCTGAGCTGCCTGGAAGTGTTCCAGCAGCTGTTCACAGAGCTCTTCCCTATCCAGTGGTGGTGTTGGTGCTGCTCTGGGAAATGGTCTTACTGTGTTCACCGATCCAGAATGGTCTTCTGGTGTAAGCCAGAGAGGCCTGTGCTTATGGTGTCGTTAATCCATGACTGATGCTCTTGCTGCCTTTGAGCAGGGCAGCTCTCTGAAGCATCCAGAACTTGCCTCCAGTGAGGTTTTAGGGTGAAATGGCATTGGTGGGGTGTGTTGCTCCTCTTTGTGCTGGCAGAGGAAGAACAGGCTGAAAGCAGCAGGTTCCTGTGTCGCTGTTGCTGTTCTGCTGTTAAAGAGTTAATGAACTCTCTGCCTGCTTCTGCAGCTATTGCCTTGATGACCACAGCAGTCATTTCTACCTGCGACCATGGTATTGTTGCAAAGATCAAGAGAGTGATCATGGAGAGAGATACGTATCCCCGCAAATGGGGTCTCGGTCCTAAGGTGAGTGGTGTGGGGGTGCGGTCAGTCCCAGAGCAGAGGTGGGAGCCTGGCTCTTGGGATGTGGGACTCTGGGCCCCTCGGGCAGAGCTGTGCTCATGTCTTCTCCAGGGCTTCAGTGTAATTCTGCTGTCCTTTCCTGGAGCCACAATGGTGGTGCTTCCCAGTGCCAGGGCCATGCCAGCCCAGTGACAGTGGGAGTGAGGCTTTCCCTCCCAGTGGAACCTGGGCAGCTCTATCCGAGGCCCAGCTGGGGCTGCTGCTGGTACTCAGACCACGGGCTCCTCAGGACTGTACAGCACCAGCCTTCCTCTGGTAAAGAGCCAAATGATGTGAAGTGGATGGCATTAGCACTCTGCGCAAAGATGACCTTCATCTATCACCCCATACTGATGGCTCTGGAGGGGCCGGGCAAGGAGCTGCTTTTCCTTCTGGTGCAACTACAACAGTGCCAAAATGCAGACTGTCTCGTGAGACACTAAACTGTGCCTGAAGGACAGGAGTAGTGGGAACACCTGTTATTGGGTTCCTCTCCTGTCTCAAATATGTGGTAGTCATGGAAATCAGCAGGTCAGCAGTGCTAGCTTAACTGCAGCCAGACTGGTGTTTCACTGTGGCAAGTGATGCAGCTTGGATTTAAAACTCAGTGTCAAGTTGCTGTGGCTTATTCCCATTCCCGTGGTTCAGGTGAAATGTAGAAAGCTCTGGAGATGCATGCACATCTATCTCACAGCAAATGTGAGGTAATGTGGGCCAGTTCAAGCATCTTGGAGTCTTTAGCAAAGCCTTTTATTTGCAGCTGGAGTGGTTCAGCTGAAATGTGGGAGGTCATTAAGCTGGAGGAACCCAGGCAAAGATCTGAGCTCCATGACGTGCAGAGTCATCTTACTCTGTTGCTGTTACTTCCCCCACAAATTAGTCCTTATTTACTGATAAAGATGCTTCCTTTCTGAGATTGTTAGGCTGCTGTGCAAGGGATGTGTTGTGTGATTTGTTAGAAGGTCCTTGGAGAAGTGTTAAATCAGTAACACTGTAGTTGGCTTGGCTTGTTCCTGGATTACCTCCTCTTAGGCTGAGTGGCTGAAGCCCCAGGGAGGATTTGTCCTCCCTGGAGCGGCAGTCTGATTTGTTGCACGTTGCTTTCAGGCCAGTCAAAAGAAGATGATGATCCAGAAGGGTCTATTGGACAAGCACGGAAAGCCCAACGAGAGCACACCAGATTCCTGGAAGAAGGAGTACGTGGATTACAGGTGGGTACAGGGTGTGTGGCTCCTGCATAGCGGGCAGAGGGGAGCTCTGTGCAGTGAGGGCTGGGCTGGGTGCTGCCATTTGTGCTTGGAGCATGTTAGACCTGGCCCAAGGCAGTCGGCTGTCTGGACCTGTGGGGTGCAGTGGCATTTCTTGCAGTCCCAGGGAATGTGCTGCTAGTGGGCAGTGCCGGAAGGAAAGGCCCTGAGCAGATGGTTGTCCCTTTCTAGCCTGTGTTTGTGGTTTTAGAGGGAGTCAGTCTGCTAAATTAAATGGGGGAGGCCTTGCTGTTACCCAGCCCAGCTGGCCCTGGTGCAGGCTGCAGGTCTTCCACACACCAGTCTCCCCACCCAGTGCTTGGCATGGATTACGGAGCCCTTGCGAGGGGGACAGGGCTTTGTACTTTTATAGAGCAGCGTGAGGCAGTGGCTGTCCTGCTTATCCTGGGGATCTTCTCTTTCAGGGATGCTTCCAAGAAAGAGGCAGCTGCTGTTCCCCGAGGTGTTTCAGAGCTGGAGAGGGCTCCAAAAGTAAGTATTGTTAGTGTTCTCTGGCTGTAACGTTGTTTGGGCCCTGATGAAGAGTGGATATGCACCTGTTCCTTTAGGCAGTTGGTATCAGGTGCTGGATTGTGTGCTGCTTTGGTTGGTTGTTTTACAGGTGAAAGTGTTTCGTATTCTGGGAGCCTAGTGCCCTGATGTGTGTTGTGGTTGCGTGGCCCATGAGCTAGCTGTCAGGTGACCTGTTTAGGGCCTTACCCCTGGGTGTTTGTCTCTGGGATGTTGTACTTTGGGTGCAAGTCCTGTAGCACAGTGAGAATGAGGAGCTCTGACTTGTGGCATACAAACTGCAGCATCCAAGGAAATACGTTGTATGGAGTCATGGTGGAGGCTTGTTGTGCCAGAGAACCTTTCTGGAGACTGCAGACAGTTGCAGAAATGTCTGTGCAAGAGTTGCATCTAAAGTTCCCTAAGCTGGAGCTTGTGCTGTGATCTAAGAATCTAAGTCAGGGCTTGTGCATGCACTTGGAAAGGTGCAGCAGTGTTTCAATCTCTGGAGCATTTGGGGTACAGGAAGCACTAAGAAATATGGGGTGCAATTCTGGCAGGAGCAAATCCTAGACAATGTATGCTGGAGGTGACCACTGGCAGTCTGTAGCTCACCCTCCTACTTGAAGCATTAACTGTGAAGTTTGGTTGAATTGGGTAAAATAGTTGCAATGGGCTTGCAAAGTTTTCCCATCAGCTGAGTTCCTTTGGAAGACGGTGTGTCTGACATGTTCCCCTAATAGAGGAAGCGAGAGTCGGAGAGTGAAAATGAGGAGGCTGTGACCCCACCATCCTCTGCCACCCCACCACCAGAGGAGCTGAGCAAAAAGGAAAAGAAAAAGAAGAAGAAAGAGAAGAAGGCCAAAGAGGCAGCTGAGAGTGGGGGAGAGCAAATAGAAGTGGTATGTAACTGGGTGGTGCCACAGTACTGTCCAAGCATGGCAGACATTGCTGTCTCTCCCTAATACCTCCAGGATAAATGTATCAGCATCCTGCTGTGCATGTCCCCAAAGTGCCAGGCTCCCCACAGTCAGAGAAAGATGTCTGTATAGGTGCACTTGTAAACTGAACTGGTTGAGGGTGGTGGGAGACTGGGCAGGTGAGGCTTGATCTGCAGTGGGGTAGGGATGGGGTGAACAGCCATCTATGCCCTGGGGCAGTTGCAGGGTACATGTTCCTGCCAGGCCATCTCTGTGCTCTGGTGCCCTGTAATGTGCCCCAGTGGGAGGATGGTTCCTGGCATGGTGCTGGTGTTTGGTCAGCGTGCTTGAGTGCTTGTATGGTGGTGACGGAGGATTATGGCCATGGGGAGCCTGCACTGTGCCTGGAGTGAGGCTGTTCCTGCTGAAATGAGCAGTGGGGGATTCCTTTTTGATTCCTGCCTGACCTCTCCAACCTCTTCACAGACCAGTGAGACCAGCACCAAGAAGAAAAAGAAGAAGAAACAAAAGGAGGTAGAAGAGAGCTTGGAGTAAGCGACTGGATCTGTCCAAAGCAGGAGACCTCATTGGTAGGGAGGGAGGAGTCTGAGGCCTTGAGAAAAAGAGGACTGGCTGTGTGGCAGAGGGGCCATCAAGTTCCAAGTTCCTTTTCTGCTGTGTATATGAGTTAAGTGGGTGTGGTTGCCCAGGAATACGCCCTGTTCCAGTACCCCTCCTCATCCTGTTTTAAGGGTTGCCAGAGGAGCGGGGTGCCTGACTGCACCTGCACTGGTTTGCTCTCTAAAGCTGAATGCCATGATGCCAATAGAAGTGGTATCTTCAGGGAAGTTGTAGCTCCTGGCTCTTACTTGGTGTCTCTATTTTCACCTTGAGAGGGAGGAATACTGTTTCTCTCCTTTCTTGTCCTGCCTCTTTCTTCCTTTTCTTCCAAGGTTGGAGCTGTTACCTGACAGTCACAGAATGTGTTGGTGTCTGGAGGACTGGCTTTGTTATGGCCCATCTGAATGGGTTTGGATGGGGACAGTCAAATTGGTTATTTGAAGGGCTCTGGTTTGCTTTAACCTGGCCCTGTGCTTGGCTTGACCCTCAGCTAGATGAGATCAAATAGTCCACCAGATATTCTTAAGTACTTTTTTTTTTAACTTTATCATAAAAGGATTAGAATGTTAAATTCCTGCTTTTCACTTTATAGTGCAGGGACCTGTTTGTTAGTTGTCGGCTGATCCCCAGACCCAGTGACCTTGTCAGTGTGTACCTTTTGCTGGCTCTTTGCTCTTCTCTACCCAGTTGTTGGAATGGGACCGCAGCGCTTTCAGTTGCCTTCCCTGGTTTTGATATCTAATATGCTCTGAAGGCTGCTGGGTGGCAGAAGTGAAGTGACCAGAAGGCGGCTGGCCAGTATGCTGTTCTAAAGGGCTGTTGGGACTGGAGTCCTTGTGAGGAAAAGCTTGGCTAGAGGGAGCTCTGCAAGGGGCACTGGATGTGGGGCTTGAACAGTTTCAGAAACACTTGTCCTAATTTCCTTATCTGGGGTGGCTCACTGGGGGCAGGAGGTCTCTTCTCTGGCACAGGGGTAGTGCTGAGGCAGGATTTTAGCCCCTTCTAATGGGGAAGGATCCAGGCTGCTTCATCCCTGCAGAGATTCTGTAATGTTTGTCTTAGCCTCGTGCATTGCTTTTGTCTTAACTGTGTGACTTTTCTCCCATCCAGTGTTGGAGATACATGCAGGCAGTGGGGCCAGCAGCTGGTGGCTGTCAGAGCCTGAGCAGAAAAAGTCCATTTTTATTTACTTTTTTACATAAAAATAAAAGCCCTATTTTTGAATGGGTGATTTTCTTGCTCATCTCGTTCCTATAAGAGGTCAGTGGTCTGTTTGTGGGGAGGGGAGGCAGCTTAATGCATGTGCGTGCTGCAGGTGGGCATGTAAATGGCTGCCCCTTCTGCCCAGCCTTTGTGCTGCTTTCCTGAAGAAGCTGCTGGTACAGAGAAGTGGTCATGTTGATGTGGACTATCACTAGAGGGGCCTTTGTTGCTGGTCAGGACTTTGCAGGTGGTTAGGGGCCACCCTCCACTTTGGTAAAACCCACTGGGGTGTGTGCTTGGAATCTGGGTATGCTCTTTCCTCCTTTGTCCGTGCTGAAGTGAGCTTCTGGAGAGGTCTGACGGTGGCTGGAGGGACTGTTTGGCCCTGGCCTGCTGAACCTTGAGCGTCAGAGTCAGAGAGGCAGGAGCAGACTTCAGCTGTGAGCAAGTGCTCAGCTTAAGAGGCAAAACACCAGTCACAGCAATGTTTCAGCACATGTTTATTGCTGCTCTTTGTTTCCCTGTAGTGGATCAGAACGAAGGTCCCTATTGCACATCAACAGATTTTATTTTTGGCATCCTTAAAAAATTGCACAAGACTTCTTAACCCCGTTCCCCTTTCCCCTAGCTGACTGCTGAACACAAATGAGATTTTCACCTAAATGATGGCTACAGTTTGCCCGGGAGGCATGGTGGTGCTTTCTGGGACATGGTCATGGTGGGGCTTATGTGTCAGTACGCTCCTGCAGAAGAAAGAACCCCTTTGTGTGGGTGGCTTTTATGTTTGCATACAATGTGTGAGACACCCTAGACTCTGGAAAGCATGCTTGGATGATCTTTGTAGAGACACTGTTTCTACTGCATGCAACAGATAATTGTAGCTGGATCCAGTTTACCCATTGAACTGTTCCTCTGGGGTTTATCTGTGGGACTTCTCAGCTGCTGCCGAGTTTTCTCTGGCTAGGCAATAACAATCCAAGCTGGACAGTGAGAATTTAAATACAGTGAGTTTTTACAACTACAGTTGCATAGGGTGAATCGGAACTCCCAAGGTCAGAACGCAGGGTGAGACCTGCCTGGGCATGGCACGGAGAATGCCACCTTTGTGAAATCCATGCTTGCCTTTTTCTGCTCTTCCCCATTTGTGAGGGGAAACCCTTGGATGTAGGAGCTCTGGCATGGTCTGTGCAAAACCTCCTAAGCCGTGGGCATCCTTGAAGCCTTGCAGACACCAGCCAGGCTTTCAAGGTGTTTGTGGCACAGTGTGCACTCCCATGATAGCAGGGGACATCTGCCTGGAAAGGCCTTGCTCTACCACTTCCCTTGGGACTGATGCAGAGAAGATTGGCCGGGTACTACAGCAGGACTGTGCTTTCCCTTGCCTGGTGAGGTGGGGAGCCATCCCCTGAGCTAACGGGGTGCCCTGGGCTCTGCTGTAGCCACTTAGTGCTGCATTGCAGTGCCGAGGGAGGTGGCCATCTCCTGGGCAGCCCCTGACCTGCATTCCCCTGGGAGAGGGGATCCGGAGACTCTGTGTGTCCATGTGTGTCAACCAATTGAGACCATGTCTGTGGAGCAGCAGAGGAGGGGAGTTGTGCTGGGTTGTGTGTGGAAGCTAAAGAGAAGGTTTCTCCCCATGGCTGCAGGATGGTTGATGGGAAGCAGCTGGGGTCAGATGCCTTCTCAGTAGACCCAGGAGACAGGCACCCACTGTGGAGAGCTGCAGGCCTGCTCAAAGGCTTCCTGCAGCAGCTGGAGGCTTTCTTCCACCCCGTTGTTGACCAGTGAGAGGTCAAAGTAGTGTGCATACCGGCTCCGGATGCTCTCTGAATCCTTCCGGAGCTGCTGCAAAGCCTCTGACTGCAAGAAATGGGAGAGAGTGCTCAGGAGGCTGGGGAGGAGGGTAATTTCACAGCCCACCCCAACAGGCAAATTCCCTCCCACCACCAAAACCAACTCAAGTGGCTGCTAACTATCAGAGCACAGCCCATCCCTGCAGTTTGTCTGACAAGCTAGGAGCTGTTGTGTGATCTTTGGGAGTGTGTGTCTGGGGGTTTTGCTGGACTTTCATGCAATGCTGGGAGCATCCGGTTACCTGCTAAGTGAGGCCAGACCTGCTTGGTCTCGTATTTATCTTCAAAATGCTTTGTGGCAGCTCCCTGGGAGGAGAATGTTCACTGAGCAGCAGGCTGCTCTTTACTACACTATGCAGTATAGACAGCTCAAGGCCTAAGGCTGGTTTCAAGGTAGGATCCCTGCATGATGGTCTCTCCCTGCTGGGAGTGCTGTACCAGCCTCTCTACTGGTTTGGGCTGGGATAGAGTTAAATTTCTTCATAGTAAAAGTAAGCTGCTTGCTCCCTCCTGCCAATTTTGCTGTCCTGCGCAGCTCCCCATCTAGCAGGGGCATCCTGGGAGTGTGTCCCTGTGGGCAGCTGTGCCCTCAACAGCAAAGTCCAGACCGATTTTCACATAGCTCCCTAACAGAGCTTGAAACGCAGGTGGCTCCATGCTTCAGTGCTGGGGGTGGGATGGGGCATGAGCTTGGGGTGCTGTTCTCACTGCAGCTCTGGTGTGTCTTGCCTGGCAGCTCTTGGGGGTGGAGAGGGGAGAGCAATAAGCAGTTTGCCTGGGTCATGTGAGCTCTGCTGGGTCACATTTTGGCTCTGCTCCATGCCTTCTAGTAAGCAGTTCCCTGAGCTGCGGCAGCTAGCTATATATAGTGCTTGCACCAGCAGAGCTGGCCCTGCCCACTGCGGCAGGACTTAATTCCTCTGTCTGGAGGCAGTGGTGGGTGATGGGGTATGGAGGTGGGGGTAGCAGGCTGCCTAACTGCCCTTTCTGCCCTGACACTGGCCCCCCTTCCCCCCCTCCCCAGCCTGCTGCATCTGGGTTTACAATCCTCTGCAGGTTAACGTGGCTCTAAATGCCTGTGCAGTGTTTGCTCTGAAGGCTGCATAAATATCTGTATCTTAAGCTTTGTGAACCCCAAATTAATAGGTTGGAGGAGGTGGCTGGCCATGAGTCCAGGAGAAGCACAGCTCTATGGGTTTCCCTGCTTCCCCTTTGCTTCCCGTCTCCCTGTGGAGGTTAGCCATCAGGGGTTGCAGGCTGCAGCAGGGCAGGGTAGGCAGCACTGCTCCCTGTGTTGGGGGGCTTCCCAGGAAATAGCAGTGTGTGGCTGCCAGCCTTGTGGTGCTTGGCGCTGTGTGAGTTAACTGTGTCATCAGTGCTGCTGTCATCCTAATTTTGGAGGGATGAGCATCTTAAGGCAAAGAATGAAAGGAGCTGCTGTTTGTGTGTCCCATTTGCATTGCTGATGGCAGGATAAATGTTCCTGCTCTGCAGCACTGCTGCAGCTGGAAATGGCCCTGGGGGCTGGGCTGGGCTGTGCTGTGCTCCCTACTACATGTTAGCAGCTGATTGTGCTGCAGGGATGATGGTTGCTGGGCAGTGTCAATCTGGGAGAGAGTTTACAGCTGCAGGAATCGCCAATTCGTGTTTCTCAGGTCTGGGCTGAGGAAGTTGCTGTGCTCTCCTGGACCACAAAAATCAATGCAGACAGGAAGAAGCTGATGTGAAGCAGGGAGAGAGTCCTGGGCTGCTGCAGCAGGCTCCCTGCCCCCCCTGCCACGGGCAGGCAAGCCTGGCCAGAGGGAGACAGCCTTGGTGCCCTGCCACCCACCTGCTCTGCCTTCTCTGTTGGGGCAATGAAGACTATGAATGGGGAGAGCTCAGCCGTGCGGATGATCTTCAGGGTCTGTGGAGAGAGGGGTGTAGTCAGAATGTGGCCATTCCTCAGGGTGGGAGCAAGTGCAGCTGGCTGGCTGCTGTCCCCCACTACCCCATGCTGCCCCCCCAGCCAGGATGCGATGGTGCACTTGATGCAGTGGTGGGCTAAAGGGGCCACCCTTAGTCTGGGTCCGTGGGCTCTCTGGGTGGACTCCTGAGCCTGTGTGTAGTTGGGTGATGTGGAGACAGTTCGGCAAAGCTGGAGCAGGAGTTCCAGCATGGCTTCCCCTGCATCTCATGGAGCAGAACATTAGGGCATCACCAGCCCCGCTCTGGGCTGGCTACTGGACACAACTGTCTCTTTGCAAAGCAGCACCCAGATGCTTGGTGTTGGAGAGGGGGAAAGGGTCCCTGTGTGGGGCCTGTGCTGGCCCTGCACCCCCACGGCAGCCTGGCCCTGGTCTTGCTGTGACGTTGGAATACCCTCACTGCTCTTGTATCTTGGGAATGGAAGTGGCACTCCAGCACTCCCTGGCTTTTTCCTTTGGGAAGGGCCGGTGGGCAGTGCAACAGGGAAGGCAGGGACAGTTACAGCCAGCACACAGGTAGCTCAATCTGTGGCAGCCCCCATCCTGCCCACCCCTTCCCCTGCTTACTACCTGGGGTTCAATGTCCAAAATAGCGACTTTGTCCTGCTGGTGGATCTTGTGCACTGTTTCAAACTTGGTGCCAAACATGTTTCCCTGGTAGCTTCCAAACTCCAGGAACTCGTTGGCCGAGATGTCCCGGGTCATCTCCTCAGTAGACACAAAGTAGTAGTCCTTCCCATCCACCTCATTCTTCTTCTGGGGGCGTGTGGTGTCTGGGGAGGGAGGGAGATGGTGAGTGCTGGCCCCCAAAAGGACTGGGGAACAGAGCAGAGTGGACAGCCTCTGTTCTGGGTGACCTGGGTGTCTTGCCTCCCCTTTCTGAGCATGGGGCTACGGCACGGAGGACCTGTGTACCTCAGGACTAGGCTGTACTAGTCCCCTTTCACCTCCTTCCTGCTTAGGACAAGTAGGGAACTTGGCCAGCCTGAGGAGAGCCACTGGGATATGCAGAGTGAGGTGTCTCTGCAGTGTGTGCGGTAGCAGCCCTGCAGCCATCTGTGGGTAGGTTCAGCCCATGGGACAGCAGGCAGGGAGGTCCTACAGTGCCCTCTGTGGTGGCCTCTGACATCAGGGGCTTGGTGGTGCTGGAGGAACATCTCCCCATCTCCTGTCAGGAGGTCCCAGCTCAAGGAGGTGAGAGGAAACGTGTCCTGTGCTGTGCCCTTCACCCTGGCTGGGTACTTACATGGGGGTGGGTACATGAACTTCTCTGGGTTGTTGCTGAGCAGAGCGTTCTTGATGTGGCTACGGCCCACACCACTGGCCCCTGCAGAGAAGGAGGGATGGATGCTGGAGCTGGGCTCAGAGAAGCCTTGCAGGAGATGCTGGGGCCCCTCTGCAGCTTTGCATCTGAGGAAAGGTGCAGAGCTCCTGGGGCCTTGCCCAGGATCTGCTTTCTGAGCTGGTCCATGGTGTCTTCCAGCCCTCGCAGAGGCTCTCCCTGCCCTGGGTGTACTCGCCTCCAGCCCCAGCTGGAGACAGGACCTGTGCCTGCTGAGTGGCCACCACAGCTGGGCCACATGGGCTGCCTATGCCAGTGGCATCCACTGACAAGTGCCCAGCACCCACAGCTTGGGAGTGCTTGCTTTGGTGCAGCTGTGCAGACCACAGCTGCTTTTAATAAAATTATCCATAAAAATACTTAGGAGCTGGAAACTCCTGAATTAACTCTACCTCAGCATCACAGTGCAGGTGGCCAGACTATGCACAATGCTGCATGGAGGAGGTCAGCCTGCTTGGTGACTGCTGCAGGCGGAAGAAATACTCCCCAGAGCTTACTAGGTTTTGGAGGGCAGCACTGCTCTAGCCCCTGTCCAGTCCTTGTTCCCCCCGGGGACCCACCACACACAGCCCCTGCGCTATGGAGGATGCCTGGGGCAGGACCTACCGATAAGCACCAGAGTCTTCCTCTTGAAGGCAGGCAGCCTCACCACCTCCTCATATGAAACCACATCCAGCTGGTCAAAAACTGGGGTGGAGGAGAAACAAGACAGCAAGTGGTCAGAGCTGGCTTGGCCACAGCAGCGGGACTGCATACATGTTGGACCACAGGCAGGTCCTTGGGCATAATGGAGGGACTGATCAGGACTGGGCTGGGAGCTTGTCCCTGTTTGGCTGCTTTGGGGAAAAGGGCAGCAGCAAGCAGCATGTGAGGTGCAGAGGGGGTGCTGGAGTCCTGGACCAGCAGCTGCTGAAGGAGAAGCCAGGGCTGCTCTTGCTCAGTAATTCTGCTCAGGACAGTAGGACATGGGGCAGGATGCTGCAGGGAGCTTGTTGCTGGCAGAGCTTTCTTTATCTTCCTGATTTATGGCCATGTTTGTTGCTGGTTGGAGCTGCAGGCTGGGCTAGGAGCCAGGATGTCCTCAGGCACCTATGTTTGCTGGCCCAGGGCATGCTTAGCATGAGGTGTTTGCATGGGTGACTGAGGGGCAGGCTCCCTGCCCCACCAGGGACACAGCTTGGCAGCTGTGGGGAGCAGTTCAGGCTGCTCCCTCATTGCTGAGCAGCAGCAAGGCCACCACCTGCCCTGCATGCAGCAGCTTGCAAGGTTTGAGGCCTGGGAGCCTGACGTCCCAAGGAGCTCGGGGCCAGGAGTGCCAGGGCTTGTCACTGCAGGAGAGTATAGGAGCTCAGTGCCTGGCTCCTGCATGAGCTGGCCCCAGCCTTGTGCACTACACGTGGCCACCTGAGGGGTATGAGGACTTTGGAGAAGGGACTCAAAAAAGCTGACAGCTGTGGGGTATCTTCCAGAGGACCCACTGCCAACACAGGTGGGCCGTTTCGTCTGACTCCCATGGAGGACAGACCTGCCTCTGCCCAGAGGCAGGAGTGATGGCCAGGGCTGGGGATGGAGCCCATTGCCCTGCTCACACTTACTTGAGCTGTGCTTGGCCAGGTATTTATCTTTGCACTTCTTCTTCTTCCCAAATGGGCTACAGCTTGGGGATTCACTCTGACTGGATTGGGTGATGCTCGCCACACGCCTGCCGAGAGAGGAGGACACCACCATGGTCCAGCTGTTACCCCAAGATCTGGGGGAGCAGTGGGATTGTCCCTCAGACATGCAAGGGCGAGAGGAGCAGGGTGGCTGCTGGGACAGGTAAAGGCTCACTCTGTGGCAGATGAAGGGGACGTTTGCCTCCTTTTCCTAACAGTAACGCTGGCGTTACCCAAAACAGTCACACTCCTGGTAGCACATGGTCACTGTTCCCGCCTCCACTCCCAGATCCAGCCCTTTTGGCCAAATCCAGGGACCTACCACTCCTGCAGCTCCGGAGAAGGGATGAGTCCTGCCGACTCGGTGCAGGACCCCTCCACCCGGCCCTGCCACCAGTTGCTGTCATCCTTGTTTATGATTTGAATCACATCGCCGGTCTGAAACTTCAGCCCTGCTTCCTTGCAGGGGATTAGGTTGTCTTTTTTGGGGTCGTAGTCAAACTGTGCCCTCATGAACATCTGCAAACAAGAGAGCAGGCTGGAGTCAGCATGGCCATGCAGGGTGGCTAAACTTGGTTGTGTCTAGCTGCTGACCCCACATTGCATCCCCTGGCAGTGATTGCAGAGCTGGCTCCAGGCACAAGGTCCCTGCTCCAGGAGGGACCCCAGTCCCTGCTGCTTTCCAGGCCTCACAAGGCTAGGTGGGGAGAAAGGAGATGCACAAAGCCTTGGGGGAAGCTCTTGGGCATGGAGCTGCAGTGAGATGTGCTGGTGGGTGAGGGAGGGAGGAGGACAACATCTTGGCCCTATTGGGAGCCAGTGAAACGGCTGCTGCCTCGAGGCACGCCTGCATGCCCCACAGCTGGTGCTCGAACCCTGACATGTAGCCCCCCCGCCCCGTGCTGCACAGTGCTGGTGAGCTGAGCCAGCCAGAGATGAGTCCCACTACCTGGACCAACAGGGTGCACAGCAATTGGGGTCTGCAATGGGATGAGCAGAGAGGAGCCATCACAACAGTGCACCCTGCAATCCCATGTCCTGGGGACCCCAGGAAAGGCCACATCTCAGCTGTACCTTGGCCTCTCCCCAGCAGCAGACACTCCCCTGAGTGGCACGGGGCCTTTGGGGAGCCAAGGCTGCAGTGTCATGTCCATCCCTGCCTGTGTCTGGCCTCTTCAGCATCAACTACTCTTGCAATGTTATGTTCATCACAGCTGCAACTGGAAAGGAGCTGCTGCTGCTTCCCAGGCCACTGTGCCACCCTCCTGGGGCTGGGGAAGTGCTGGGAACCAGGAAAGCATGACAGAGCGGCCTTTCCCTCTCCCTTCTGCTCACTCAGCTTTTTGGAGGGAGTCTACAGCACCTGCTCCCACTGGGGCAGCCCACCCTGCTGCCTCCCCCTGGCCTCAAGGCCTGAAGCCAGCAGGCAGCTGGGCGCCTCTGGGCTCTTGCTGCCCCCCAAACATCTTTGCAAGGTCAGGAAAGAAACAGCATGTGGCTTTCACACACAGACCTTGTTTTCCAGGAAGCCTGTTCAGGAAGAACAGACCATCAGAGAGCAACAGGATGGATAAGAGTCACCTATCCCCAGGAGGAGGGCAGACCACACATGTGCACCCAGCACTTTCTGCACTACTGCTTGCTCTCAGTGCCTGGATGAACAGTTTCTCATCTAAAATGCTGATGCAGCTGCAATTTGTCTCTGGCCAGTGCTACTGGCAAGATCAGGACCAGGTCAGGACTAGGATGGGGGAAAAGCCAAGGCAGGATATGGAGGATGGGGAGTGAAAGGCAGGGTTTAGGGAACAAAGTAAGGCTGTGGCTAAGCACAAACCTCACATTGCATTTGCTACCCTCCTGGGGTTTTTTGTCCTGTGGGCCTGAGGCTGCTGGGAGCCCCCAGTCATGGTGCAAAGTCCTGCAGGCTCTCCCACAAGTCATGGGCAGTTCCTGTTGTTTGAGACTTCTGTGATCACTCAGGAGGGTGCTGGGCTCTGAGCCAGCAGCGTGTCTGAAGGGCTGCCCAGCAGTCGTGCCATCAGCAGGAGATCCTTCTACAGGGGAAGCAGCACCATCAGAATCAGCCTCATTCTTGTTCTAATGCAGGCTTTCCCCACGTACAACCCCATCAAGTTATTTATCCCAGAAACACAGCATGTAGCGAGCGGACAAAAGGATTCATGTGGGCTGATGCCTATGTCCTGTCCTCAGATGTGATAGGCAGGGCCTGGAAAATCATGCTCCCTGGGTAGGGTATACCATGCTGTCATTGTTCCACATCAAAACAATTTCCCACAGCATGTCCTCCTTCAGCAATGCTGCTGGAGGCACAGGGCCAGCAGGTCTGTGAACAAACGTGGTTCTCTCTCACTGCCAGAAAAACAGAGCAAATGGATCAAACTGTGACATGAGATCTCTCACAATGGAAGACAAGAGTGGAATCTCCTTTCAGTATGAGGACTGATGCTTGCTTTGAAAGCACTCTCTGGCACCAGGAAGCTGGTCATCAACACAAACACACAAGGGTCATACAGCAAGCACTGCCCAGGCGTCTGCCTGGAGGCCTCTGCTCCCGCTTCTCGGCCCTGATACCCCCAACCAGACATAGCTACGTCACTTTTGGAAAGACCTTCCCTTACACCAATTATGAATTAGCATTAGACAGCTCCAGGCACCACCCAAAGGTGGGTGGTGCAAAGGGCCAGCTCCAAATGCAAGCTATTTATTTGCTTGCCTGCTGCCAGCCACCTCTCTGGGGCTAGAAGCCCAGGCACTGAGCAGGCTCCAGCATGAGAAGCCCTGGTCTTTAAAGTCAAAAGGCTGCAGTTTGTGCCTGGGAACATGTTGGAGGTGACCTTGAGAGCCCCGAGTGCTCAGTGCTTCTCCTCATTAAGATCCTCCCAAGCAGACCTGCCCCAAGGGACACTCAGTTGGCCTTAAAATGGCTGGCTGCCAGGCTGTGGGGCAAGCCAGCGCAGGGGGTCATCGTGATGCCAGGATCTGCACCATCCTGCCTGCCAGGCTCTGAAATGATGGTGATCATGCGGATCCAGGAGTTTAAACAAAATCAAGTCCATTCTCGGCAGTGGACTGCAACAAGCAGAGACATGGGCAGCCTGTGAGTTGTGTTTCTGGGGAGCAGACAGCACCACGGCCCTGGAGACAGGAAGAGGAAGGACAACTGTTGCTGGGAAGGAGTTTGACCTTGTATCCTTCCCTGAGCCCACAGCCAGCCTTGGGCAAGCCAGCAACTATGTTCTTTTTCTGAGGTAACTTTTCCCCTCCGGCACTGAGCTGGCCTGGCCAATTGGAGCTGGCTGGGTCAGGCCCGGGAGAGCAGATGGACAGCAGGGAAGGGCAGACATGGGCCACTGTTTAATAAACAAATGTGCAAGGCTGGTTGAGCTGGAATGGGGACAGCATGGGCTGAGCAAGAATCAGAGACAGTTTTCACTTGCCACCATGTTCAGAGACTTCAGCTTCTCTGGGTAAAGGAAGGAGGGTGACATGGACTCCCCCAGCCCAGCGCCATCCACCCCCACCCTCTGTCTCTGAGCTACCCTCCCACTCCTGCCTATCCACAGCACTGAGTTGGTTCCTGCACCCAGAGATAGGACAGCATCCCAGCCACCATGCACTTAAGTCTTGGCAGAGGAGCTAGCCCTCCCCACTATCCTGAGTATTTTGGCCACAGCAGGACTTCAAAGGCAAAGCCAGGCAGGTGTCACCCCCTGCCACAGCACATCACCCCCACCCTGGCAGTGGCAGCAGGTGCAAGGAGCTGCCTTCCTCTCCCTCACCACTTCCTTCCTCCCACTTGCTGGTCACAAGCATGCTGGCAGCATCCGGACCTATGTCACCCTCCTTGTGGCTGATGCACTGGTCATCAATGATGGCGGGGAGCAGTGAGAGCCTGGTGCTGCACCTGGAGGTGCTGCTGTGGCCCCGTAACGGGGATGTGGTTCTAATGGCCATGGCTCTGAAGGTGGCAGGAAACTCTCTCACGCTTCCTGGTGTGCACATGCCGCTGCTGTCCCATCACCAAACACTGCACACGTACCACTGTGGCTCAGGCATCCCAGGCGCACGTTCCTACATACACATTGGGTAAATACATCCACACGGGGCCAAAATCTGCTCGTTTGCAGTGATGTAAGCACAGGACAGGTCCCTTCATCCTCCAGCAGCTCAGGCAAGGTGACTGGGCAGCCATCCCCTTGTCCTTTCCCCTGGCTCAGCACAGGTCTCTCCCCAGCGCTGGTCCCTCATGGTTTGCTCTGGCCCCACCCGGCCCCACAACCATGTCCCAGCACAGCCCACAGGTCTGGAGGCTGCACTTACCTGGAGAGCAGGGAGGCGGCTTTGTTGGTTGGGAATGACTTTTATTGAGACCATCCCCTTGGTTTCTTTCTAGTGAACAAAGGGGAGAAAGAAGAGTTGGAGGAGGTGATGCCTGGAGGCAGCCTGACAGCAGCAACCTGTGTAGGGAGCTGCTGAGTGCCAGGACCTGCAAAGGCAAGCATCCTGGATGCTCCCAACCATGCTGTGATGCTTGGGGACACCACAGCCTGGCCAGAAATAGCTCTGCTGGGGCTGAGCTAAGAGCTGTGGCAGCATAGCTTTGCCATGCTTGTCCCATCCCCATGGGGGTACACCAACACCCCCACAAGGGACTGGCTGTGGGCACTGCTAAACATCACTGGAACAAACATGGAGATCTGTATCGTCTCCGGCCTGGCTGCCCCAGTGAGGAGCCTGGGAGGAGAGGCTGGTTCTGCCAGGTCCCCTCCATCTGTCCTCTCCATGCTGGCTTCTCGCTCCTGCCCTCCTGGTGACATTAGAGGCACAGCACTCCCTTGCCTGCCACAGGCCAGATGCACTGTTGCCCCACGTGCTTCACAAGACCTACACGATCCTGTGGGGACAACCACATTTGGAGGCTTCGAGGGGCCTCCTGGGCCAACTGCCCTTCTCAGGAAACAGATAAAGACAAGCTCCTCCTTGGTCCTGCTGTCTGGAGCAGGGACGTCCTGCCACCAAGCAAGAGAGGACCATGGCACTGCAGCAGGGCCAGGCCTCCTGTTGAGGCTGCTGGTGGGTGTCCTTAGCACCACCACCACCTCCCTCCAGCCAGGTCCCACATGCTGGGCATGGACCAGAATGACCTTAGTGTGAGAACCCAAGGCAGGTCTGAGACTCTGTCTAAAGCTCTTTCTAGCAAGGGCCTGGCAGGATCACCATGACCTCAGCAGCAGGAAAATGGCACCAAGATGACCTGCAGGAGCAGCTCAGGTCTGCAAGAGCAGCTGGCCCCTGGGCTGGAGTTGCACACCAGCCTTGGCAAGCAGAGGTGGTTTCCAAGCCCCACACCCATCAAGCATATGTCAGGGACCCAGCCAACAGCCTTCGCTGCTGGTCTCAGGAGGACAGAAACAAGCAGCAAGCACAGACCACCAAGGCTGTGTACATAGACCTGGCATTTGGCCGTATTACAGCACAGCGGCCCTTTCTCCTGCCACATCACACTGCTGCAGGCAGCTGTGTGTTGGGTCTGGTATCTAGGAGGGGGGTGAATGTTCAGCCAGCATGCACATCTGCAGGCCAAATGGGTCCTTCCTGGGGAACAGCCCTGCCAAACACAAATACCTACCAGCATCTTCTGCAGCTGGTCAACTGAGTGGTTGCTCACACTCTGCCCATTGATTTCTATGATTTCATCACCCACATGAAGGGAGCCTGCCAGCAATGGGAGAAACATGAAAATGCAGGACTGAACAAGAGCTGCTCACCAAACCCAAACTACACAGCTCCACCAGCCTCCCAACCTCCTGGGCAAGCTGTGGCCAGGACACTGTGGTGTTTGCCTGGGCAATGCTTGCAGAGCCACACGTCCTAAGCACATGGGACCAAAGCACAAGGGGAATGAATTCTTCCCACTCCACCCAATACACACACTTCATCCAGTCTGAAGATCATCAGGTTGCTTTCCACCGTGTGTCCTTCAGCACTTTAGACTAGTCAAAGCACCTGTTTCAGGTACAACCCCAAGTACCTCACCTGAAGCCAAATGACAGCCTCCTTACAGGGCCCTTAACACAAGCATTCTTGACTTTGTGTGTTTTCAGTTTATATACCCAGCCAGATTACAGCCTCAGATATACTGTTATAAATCAGGCTCCAGTAGCATTATTGGAATGGCTCCTGGGTTATTTTGCCAGGGGTAAGCTCAGACTTCCCACTTAGATCCAAGGCTGGAAAAGGGGCCTCTTCTAAGAACAGAACATCTAATTTCCATGCCCCCTTGGCAGGACCCCAAACCAGAAAATAGCACCTATTCATTTCTTTTGGCATCTTCTTTTGGTCTGCAGAGCCAATTCACAGCAAGCCTGTCCCACCTGTGCACTTTAGGAATTGGAAGAGCTTTCCCTGCAGTCTCTGGGGTATGATCCATCTCTTGTTACAGTGACCCCATCACGAGACAGAGACAGACAGTCTCCAGTTCCTTTTTGGAAGAGCCCTTCCTCCAACCCTTCATTTCTCCCTAAAGCCTCCAGTATAGTAACATGACAACCATGCAGCAAGATCAGCGAGTCCTGAGTTCCTGACATTCCTAGTGGAGGAACAGACACAGATGTCCACATCACAGGGGAAAGCCAGCAGTGCTGGGGGGCTGCCTCATCTCTGCACAGAAAGAAATGAGCTGCAGACGTGCACCCCATACACTGCTTCTATGAGGGCCTTGTTACCTTGTCTGTGAATCATGCCCCCGTGGAAGATCCTGGCCACCATGCAGCTCTGCTTGTCGTTGAGCTTCAGCGTGATTCCCTGGAAGACAGGAAAATCCATGACTGCTTGCTGGAGGGGAGAGCTCCTGCGCTCTGAGCAAAGTCCTCTCCAGGCCCATGTCCATGGTGGGCTGTCCAGTGGCTGGGGGGAAGTCCCCTGCTTGGCCAGCTCAGCCTGCTGCAGTTCCTCTTGGCACAAGCGTCACCACTCTTTGATGGGGCTCGCTCCAGGTCCCCAGACAGGAGGCAGGATCCAGCACCTTCTTCCTGTGGCCAAGGTCTCCAGCAATCTCCTGCTCCAACTATAGGCCAGCCCACTGGCATAGATCTACCTGCCCCTCCACCCCCTTGGGTGCCACCAGGCTTTGGGATCTTGCCAGTTCTCACCATGGGCTCCTCCGTGGCCTTCTCGAACTGGATGAGGCGTATCTTCCGCACCTCGCGGCCGTTGCTGTGGGAGGGGCTGCCCAGAGTCGCTGAGCCATTGGTATAAATGTCCTCAGTCATGGTGTTCAGGGACTGAGTGATGGCCTGTCGGGGCAAAACAAAGACCAGGGTTTAGGGGCTCTACCTGAATGGGGCCTGGGAGTGCTGGCTCCCCGCTTTGGGGCTGAGCTACTCCACCGTGTTAGGGTGCCTGGGGTGCAGGTGGGGCACAGAGGGAGGAGAGACCCATGGGGTGGAAGAGAGGACAGTAAGAGCAAGAAAATAAAAAGAGCAAAAGAGTTTCACCCTTGAAGATGTGTATGTGGGCTTGATCTGCAGTTTTCCAGCCTGGGAAACACAGGAGGTAAGACAACTTTGGAAAAGCTACAGGTAGCAGAAGCCAAAAGAGTCCACAGCTGATCATCTTCTGCAGCAACAAGTCCCAAACACTACTCCTGTGTCGCAGCAGCGCTTGACCCACAGCTGGCTTGCTGCAGAGCATAAAGCCAAGGACAGCTTCACCAAGTGAACGGAGCAGTTTGGGACTCAGTCCTGAGAACTGGGGCCAGGCTCTGCTCTTGCTCAGTGTGCAAGTTCAACCTTTCTTCATCTACGTCAATGGGCAACCGACACAGTGCAGAGCCATGTCCACATCCAGGCACTGAAGGCAATGTGCTCCCAAACCAGCCAGAAACTCCCCATTCCCCTCCACAGATCCCAGCTCCAGGCCAGTTCATGCTGGCCAGTACTGGGAGGCCAAGCAAGGGCTTTCAGCTACGGGGAAACCTCTGTTCTTAATCTCCAGCAGGTGCTGGCACTAGGGCAGGCGGAGGGTGCATGGGGTCCCAGGCAGAGACCTCCAAACCCACCCTGTCATACAGCAGGGACACTGCAAAGTGAGCTGCCACCTCCCAGTCTGAGAAAGCCTGGCGCAGTCCCATTCAACACCTCGGGCACGCTGGGCAATGTCTCTGCACAGCTTGCAGATGTGCCGGTTTGGTGCCAACTCCAGTGGACTTCCCTTGAGCCTCTCCCAAATCAGTGCTGGCCTAGCAAAACCCAGGCCAGCTTTGATCTGCAGCTCCTGCCCACCTTGTCAGCATGCTCAAATCCCCACACCAGCCTGCGAGGCATGGCAAACCCTCCTGGCTGCCCCACTCTACACCAGGCTCCCAGCTTTGCTGCCCAGTTTGCTGCCCAGTTCGCAGCTTGCACCCTAACTCCCAGCAACACCTGGGTTGGGAGCCACAGCCAGCAAACCTGTGGGGACACCCAGCAAGGTCCTCGCTGGCTTTAGTCCTGCATCAGCAACACGGCACACCATGCCCAGCCAGACAGAGCCAAAACCTCTCCCCACTGCATGCCGACTTGCCAACACCTGACTGACTGCCGGGCTCCAGGGTTCCGTGCCAGTGGCTGGGGAAGTGGCAGCCTGACCTGCCACCCCAGCTTGCTCTCACCCACCACAGGCACCCGACCCAGTGTGGAGGAGGGTGCAGCCCCATGCCACCAAGCGGCAAGATCCAGCCAGGCCATGGGGAGGTTTGTGCAGGTGCAACTGGGGTGAAGAGCATTTGCTGGTGGAGTGCAGCACAGAACTAAAGCACAACAACATTACCTTTGGTAGGGATGTGCTGGAGTGCTGCCGGGCTGAGACAGCGGTCCAGCCCTGCACAATGGCTCAAAGCAGGCAGGGAGCTGAAGGCAGGGCCAACAGAGCCAGGACTAGCCAGGCCAGTGGGAGAGGCGCTGGCAGAGAGGGACAGATCAGGATCGAGGCATGGGCACTGTTGCAGCCTCAACGAAAAGGTGCTGGCGGGGCCCGGCTGGGGCAGGAAGGGTGCAGGGAGGTGTGTGCCCATGCTGCAGCAACAGGGAAGATGTGCGATCTATTTTTAAGCCAACTACTTTTAAGAGAGCCAACCAACCTCCTCCTCGGAGGAAAAAGGCAACTGCGTGGGCTCCGGCTGCCGATGGCTTAAATGTGAAGGAGGAAGCTGAATCCCAGCCCAGAGCAGCACCCAGGACTCATGGGTGGAAGGAAGAGCAACTCGCAGCCCCCCAGCCTGACTTGCCAGCCCCAGCAGGGCACGCTGCTACCATGCCATTCACAGGGCAGAGGGACAGATCCAGCAGTGCGGGTGCCTAGAGCTGGCTCTCGGTGCTCTGCCGGCTGTTCCGGCTCTGCCGAGCGGGTGGGAGGTGGAAGAGGATGAGGAACTTCTCCAGCCCTGTCCAAGGCCAAAGTGCCCATGTGGTGGCTGAGTCAGCACAGATCACACTTATCCTGGTCATGCCTTGGGAAAGTGTTACACCATGCAATCTCCAGCTTCAAACCTCTAGGCTCAGCAGAGTCCAGTGACCCAGGACACAGCACAGTCTGCTCCAGGTGCTGGAAGTTTCCATCCCCACTGTCCCCACCATCCCCACTAGCTGAGCCTCCCAGCCCTGACCTTTGCTTTTTGCTGAGAGCTGGAGAAAACACCCAGCCCTCAATGCTGACGCAGCACCAGTGTCACCCTAGTGACTCCCAGAGAACAAGCCTTGTCACCAGAGAATCTCTGCTGTGCCTGGAGATGGCCACCAGCACTTGATGGCAGCTCTGAACCCAGCAGGGTCCTCTGGCAACTCCCTCTGGGGCTTTTGCTGACTGCACTGGGCAGCCAGTGGATGGGGATGGGAAAGCGCCCAGCTCATGAGGAGGACCAGGACCCACAGGGTGGCAGATTCCAGCCCCAGTGTTGGGCATCCAGAAGCCAGAGACAGGAGATGTGCATGGCTCTCATGCTCCATGCATGTGCGCCGGCCGACAGGACTGCCTACCCTGCACTCTCCTGGCAGCCGCCATGCTCTTGGCCGGCTTGGCCTGGTGTAGCTTGTGACCTCAAGAGCCTTTTGAGGCATGCTGGCAGCAGGCCAGACACTGCTACTTATGTGCTGCTCCACAGGAAACATCTGCGAGTGCTGCTAACAGCCAGCTCCGTGGCCACCAGCCACTGCCAGTTCTGCACAGCCCTGGGCTTGGTCACCACTGGAGCCAGCCTTGGGGCAGACATGGGATGAGGAGTCTGGGGGGCTGAGCTGTGCAATAGGGCTGCTGTGTTCTGGGCAGGGCCGAACCCTACAGGTACCTTGCAGTGGGCTGGTGAGGGTACAAATCCTCACACACAAATCCTGCTCCAGGTGGCAATGTGCAGAGACACCAGTTCCATGGGTCAAAGAGGTGCACCCCAGCCCCCTGCTTGCATTTTGCTCAAGACCCCAGACTGCTGCCTGCCCTGTATCCTGGGGCAGAGGGAAGGGCACCAGCTCCCCGGGCAGTGTTTGCCACCAGGGAACTTGGTGAGTGTGGATTAATCCCCGGTGAGGACCCCAGGGCTTGGCATCCTGTCCCCTGGCAGGTCAGCGTTATCTGCCAGGGTTGCTCCTGCTGCTGTGCTGCACGTCACTGGGCAAATCAAACATTAACTGGGCAGCTTGTTTGCAGGAGGCTGAAGCAGCACTTGGGGAAAGCAGCACCGTAGTGCAAAGGGCACGTTCAGTGGTTTGGCTCCTGGGCTCTCCTTGTTGCTCTAATCAAGAGACTTCAGTATCAGGTAGCCTTGGAAGAGCAGGGCTCCCTGGTGAGCCCATGGAGAAAGGTCAGATGATGCTGGCTTTGCAAAGCAGGCCTCCAAAGTACAGCAGCTCCGAGGCAGGAGGGAACCCTGGAGCTGGGATCCGCCAGGATTGCCCTCTCAGCTGGCAGGGAGACATGCTCCGCTGCCCACAGTGAGCAACAAAATCCCAGCTCCCTCCAGGAATCATCACCCCTCACATTATAATCACTGTAGGTGTGTGCAGGGAGGCTGGGGCACTGCTTGGTGCAGAGATGTCCTGGCCCAGCAACATCTCCTCTGGCCCTCTAGTGCTCCAACCTCACTGTCTGGCAGATGTGTCCATCATGGTCTCAGTACAGCTTATAAAGCACAACAATGTGTAAAAAGAGCAAACTAGCAAAAAAAAAAATTGAGCTTGGGAGCTGCTTTTGGGCTGCTCCAGCAGGCTGGGGAGCAACAGCCATATGCACATTTAGAAATAATTCATCCCTGCTTTCTGCCACGGGCTACTGCCTTCTCAGGTCTGCCAGCACAACTGCAGGAGCAACCTCACCCAAGACCCCTTCCAGCAACATGATCCATTTTTTTAAAACAAACAAACATTTAAACCAAACAGGATTACATTGCTGACACTGGGAAAAGGCCCAGCAACACCAACAAGTCGCAGTGGGAAGGGGAACTGAGAAATAGAAATATAAGCAGTCGTGGAGGCCAGAAGATGCCACTGTCTCTGCATGCCCTCGCACTGACTCCAGATCATGGAGTGCTGCAATGGAGAAGGGCCAGATTTTCAAGGGAGCACAGTCAGTTTTGCTGAGGCACCATCTTCCCACCAGGAAAGGCTGATGCAGCCTTCCAGATGTGTTTGTGAAACCGGTCACCTCCAAGGGAGAGTCAGTAAAACCACAACACTCACAGAAGAAATCTTGAGGAGTTGCCCAACTGCTCCATCCCCACCTTCCAGAATAAGCACTTCAAAATGGCTTTTTCCCTGCAGCTGTTACAGACTGGAACACTGCAAAATGCATTTGAGATGAAAAAGTTGGAACCAGCCCTCCCCACTTCATTTTGGTAAAGCCCAAAAGTTTTGCTCGGCTTTCAACCACTAGTTTTGCCTGCAGTCATTTCAGGATTTCGTCCCTGGGGACTGTGGCCTCAGTCTACTCTGGAGCTGGCACCAGTTGGATGCTGGGATCTGCTGCCCACAGGGAAGCACAGTGTCCCCTCTGCACCCTTAGGCTCAGCTCTCTCCAGAAGTACCCTCCTTTTCTCCACCGGACTCTCAAAGGTCACATTTGCTGCCTATTTTACAGCTGGGGAACTGAGTCATGGCTGATAAGACGACATGCCCAAGGTCACCCTGCCAACCAGGTACACAGCTGGGAATAAAGCCCACACCTCTCTGGTAAATCTGTATTTGCAACTTGGGAGATAAGTAGAAGATATGCAGGCATGTGGTGGGGCTCAAGGGAAGACAGCAAGTGGCTTACTCCACTTTGGCTTGTTTTCTAGCAATGACACAGCTTCCATTTGCCGAGGGTTTGTGTGCCCTGCCACCGTGGGAGGAACGCAGGACAGCATTTCCAGCACGTGGCTCTGCCAGAGGAAATGGGGAAGAGAACCTCCCGGCCACCCTGTTTGACTCCAGCCAAGGAGCAGCCAGCTGGACCCAGCACCCCTCCCAAAAGCTGCTGCTGGGCAATGTCCCTACTGTCCCACAGAGGGGTCCAGAGCCACCCTGGGCCAGCACTGTCTCTGCATGCACGTGACACAGAGACGAGCGCATGAGCAACTGGCAAGCTCAGGACATGTAACACCAGTTGGGTGCCAGCTCTGCAGAGCTCCTCTTAAAAGGCCCCAGGCAGATCCCGGTTCGTCATCTCTCTCTTTATCCCTAGTGGAATAAATATACCGTAATGCCAGGGAGCTGTAGGCCAGCTCCTGGATTTTCCATGCCCTGCTGCCACTGGCAATTTATCCCTGCTCTGCCTGCGGTCAGGCAGGTCCTCTGCCTGGATCCTGCAGGCAGAGGGATGGGAGAGCTTCTCACAGCAGCTGCCTGATCCAAGCACTTTGCTTTAAAAGCTTTTTTCTTTTTTTTTAAAGCACTCTACCAGGCTTGAGCCATAAAAAGCACACAGACTGGTGTGGGACAGATCTGACAAGCCTCTTTTGTGTGGTGGATGGGCCAAGGACAGCACTTCAGGGAAATTTCCTCCCTGCTCTCAGAGGCTCCCCACAGCTGCAAGGAAACCTGGAAACCTCAGCCCAGGCATGTTATGCCATGGCTTCGTCAGGGACTCCTGTTCAAAGTTGAAAAGCTCTGCTGGCAGAAAAGCACCAGCTGCTTAGCACCAGGAACTGTTGACCTGTTCCCGACTGCACCCAAGCTACCCCAAATGATACCAGCTGGGGAAGGAGCCCTCCCAGCAGAACCGAGACGGCTAGTGCAGCCTGCTCTCCTTTCACTGGAGGTGAGATGCATGTGCCCCCCCAGCTCACTCCCTGCCCCGGGGTAGGTGTGGGAAGGGCTGATTGCATCCTCCTTCTCTGGGGCTGAGACCCACCACCACAACCTCCCCTCTAGCCCATGCTGTGGACCTGGAGATTGCTCAGCAGCTGAATCAGCTCATGTGACAGGCAGTTCCAGTTCAGACCAGCTACAACTTTGCAGCAAAACAAGCACAGGCTCCTCCGTGGCAGGATGCTGAAGCCTTCCTCCCCTGCACCCACCTCCTTCTTCCCTGCCCGGACATGCTGTGCCGGCCACGCTGGCTGGCCATTCCCCCAAAGCGCCTCCCGTTCCCCAGCGAGAAGCCCTGCTCCTGGGGTGTTGGGGACCGGCAGTGGCGCACACAGGGCACGTACCTGGACGCCCACCTCCTTCCCGCCGTAAGGTCTCTGCCTTAGGGGCCCTGCTCCCCGCTGCGTGTGCGGGAGGGGCGGGACGGAGGTGGACCCCGGGGGCTCTGTGCCGGGCCAGAGCTGGGGGCAGGGGGCTGGGCTAAGGGCCCGCGCGGAAGGGGGGGCACTCCGGGGCTCCCTGCCCGGCCTTGGCGGGGAAGGGGGCCGGGGGGGCACAGGCGCACTCTCCTTGGGGGTGCCGGGGCCGCCGCGGGGGCGGATCGGGGCTGGAGGGCGGCGCTGCCCTCCAGCCGCCGCTCACCTCGGGCTTGGCCCGGTTCTGCAGGAGGTGCTCCAGGTAGAGGTCGGAGAGCGCTGTCCGCATGCTGCCGGCGCTGGCGCTGCGCCCCGACTTGAGGGTCATCCCGCCGCCGATCCGCCGCCAGCAGCTGCAGCCGGTTCCGCTGGTTCCAGCAGAGCGCCCCGGCTCCAGCAGCGGCGCGGGCTAGCCCCACGCTCCGCCCGTGTGGCAGCGAGCGGAGGCCTGCGGGCGGCCAGGCCTCGCGGCGCCGGGCGGAGCCAGGCGGCCGGGGGCGGGCCGGGGCCGGCCCCGCGCCGGCGCACGGGTGGTGCGGCCTCGTTGGGCCCCTGCCGCTTGCTGCGGGCAGCTGCCGAGCGGTCGGCGGTGGCGGGTGGTCCCAGAAGTGGCAGGGATGGGGCACAGCGTCGCCGCACAGGCGGCACATCAGCACCGCCAGCTGCCAGTCAGAGCCTCGCCTCGCTGCCCGCGTGGGGTCTTTTCCCCCGTGAAACAGTGTCCCCGTCACGTCTCTGCTGGGAGCGGCCCCTGGCCCGTGCCAGCCCCTGGACGTGGCCAAGCACTAGCAGAGCTGTTAGCCTGCACACGCCAGGGAGGGTGCTGACAAGCCTGGACGCAGATGGGACCCTGCTGGGGTGGACTGGCTGCACCCGCTCGCATGGTTGCCAAAACCAGGGCAGGAGGCTGGATCTGAGAAAGGCTTTGTCCCCTCACAGCCAGGGCAGAGGCCCAGCAATGACACCAGGAGCACCTCTCCCAAGCACCACTGGTACATACTTGGCTCTCATAAGCCAACAGTCATCCCTGGGCCACACTGCTGCGCAGAGCGGGGTGTGCTGTGCGCCAGAGTGCCTCTGAGGGGAGAAGAAGGAGGGCTTTCTCTGTGCTGTGGCAGAGACTGCTGTCTTCTCCTTGTGCCGTTCTGGGTTTTCCACCTCCTTGTGCATCTGTGACTTGCATGGCTATGGGTGGGATGGCAGACACCTGCATTCAAGAGCTGTGTGTGGTGGGAAGGGCTGTTGTCAAACTTTTTGTACTCTTGCTGTGAGTCTTACTGATGCCAGAGCACAGGTGAAGTCTGCGCTTTATTTGGGCATGGGAAATTAATTCTGGTGGAATCTTCTTGAAGATAATCACTGAAAGGATTTTTCACGCCATCCCTGGGATCCTGCAGGTTTTGAGGTTTCCTTGCACCGGACTCCCACGCTGCTGCTCGACGAGTTCCCCAGGTTGCCTCGGTCTAAATTTACCCTAAGAAATACAAGAAAAAAGACGACCATAAATCCCTAGAGAAAGGAAACAAGAAAGCAGGGGAGTAAGAGGAGGAGAAAAAGAAAAGAAAGAAAATCCATCTTGCTCTGACAGCAATTTTCTCCTGCCCTGTGGGAATAAAACTGCTCCTGACTGACTGGGCTATCAGAAAGCCCGGAGTGCTGTGAGACGTGGGGAAGAGGAGGTGTGGGAGCTGCAGGCGTTGATGCGACCGGCTCCGACAGCTGCTGTAATGCTGCCGGGAGGAAAGAGCCCCAGCAGCATAGCCTGGGCAGGGACCGAGGGGAGAGCTCTGCTGCGGCAAGGCAGCCCAGCCCTGCCCCTCACAAGGCGGGTGCTCAGAGGCGGGAAAGGTGCTGGGGGTCTGCCCGTAACACATCCCACAGGGGAATTCAGACCGTGTCACCGGGAATGCATCAACTTTGTACACAAATGGAGCCAGAAAGCTTACTTCTTGAGCAGACGCCCTGATCTGGAAACTTGGGGAAAGTTCTGATGTGAGCTTTGTGCTCTGGGGCCCTGTCTGCTTTTTTTTTAAACTTACTTTTAACTGTGGCCTCGTAGACTGGGGACTAGCTTTTGGTCAGCATCCTCCCTGGAGAATCTTCTCCTGCTGCATCTTCCAGAGGTGGCCAGAGGTGCACCTCCTCGCTGCCATGTCTTGCTCATGACAGTGGGGATTCCGGAGCTATGACCCAGAGAGCAGGACCCAGAGGAGCAAACCTGCCCCAGAGGAAGGGACCACCACACACGTACGTGAGGCAGCAGAGGAGCACCAGGGTGCCAGGGAGGACGTACGGGAGTGCCTGTGGGAAGTTCTCGTACAGGTGAGAACACGCGTCGCTCAGATAGTCCGCCAGCCAGGACCAGCGGACGCCTGTGGAAGAGACGTGTCCTAGTGACTGCGAGGAAGTGATGGGAGAGGGATGTGAGCCAGGGCCCACCCTCCCAGGAGATCTTTGTGGGACAGGCAGTGGTCAGGGCTGCTCGCCTCGGGGGGTTTGCTGGTGGCAGACTCAGGGATGTTCAATCCTGACTCAGATTTCACACACCCGATGCTGCCAAAAAGAACCCCTCTGATCCCAGAAGCTCTTTTGAGTCTTGCAGCAAAACTCCCTACTGGGGAGAGCAGAGGGACACTAGAAACCCTCCTTTTTCATAGATCCGAGTGTATTTTGAGGCAGGGCCAGGCCTTCTTCCCTGTGCTGGTGTGCAGCATCCAGCCCCTCTCACTACACACGCACACACGCACGCCTGCGCGCGCACCACTGCCCTCGCTCTGGAGCCACCATAAGGAACTTCAGCCCTGGGACAAAGCCAGTGCCCTCTGTGCAAACCGGTTTTACTTGCGTGCACAGCAAGCGGAGGAGCGAGCCTGGTCGTGCAGCCACATACATGGAGGACAAGAGGGTCATTTGGGGCAGCACAAAGAGTGTTCCCTGGTTGGGGCTGCTGGGTGCCTTGTCTGCTGCAGGCTGAGGCCAACAGGGTGGACAGGGAGCCCCCAGATCACGAGGGGCAGTGTGCCCACCCCTCCGGTGCTGGAAAACTTCATCCTTCCCAAGGAACTGCCTGGAAAACTCCAGCCCCCTGGGCTGAAGTTCCTGCAGTGCTCTCCAGCCCAGGACTGCCCCGTAGGGCTAGCTGCCCACCCCTTATCTCCTCCACAGCAGGTAAGTCAAGTGGATGGGGATGAAGAGGCAGAAACCCATGGCTCTGCCGCTCAGAGGCGGCTGGGGTGGGCAGTCAGGGCTGCTCGGGGCAGGCTCCTCCCGTCAGTCCCTCTCCTGTGGCAGCTGTTGCGCACTTATGTGGGATCACCTGGCTGGAGTCTTCTGCATCATCCACATGTAGCTCCAGATCCACTTCTGGCCCTGTCCTCAGCCTCACCACTGCCCAGCTGGGAGGTGGCCTTGGGCTTTGTTGAGGGAATTATGCCGCCTGCCAGGAATTATGCCACTCTCAACAGGGCTTAGCCCTCGGTTCCTGCTCAAAGAAGACAAGTCGCCAATCAATCCACCGAGTAAATAAGTGGCATATTTATCTGACATGCAGAGCAGCTCCAGCTGGGTGCCTCCAAAGAGGGATGCCCAACAAAGACGCCCCTGGGCAATTATACCCTTACAGTCCAAGTTCCTCACTCCTCACGCAACAGTTCTGACCAGTAGTAGTAGTATTAGGGTCTGGGGTCTTCCCGTTCTTCACTGGGTCCCTTCGTTGTCTCTAGGCGGGCTGTTTCTTCTCTTCTCTCTAAGGTTGCTGCGTCAGCTGACGACGGTAGCGGCCTTCCTTGCTTCCTGGTCTTCCAGCTCGAACCAGCTCTGGGGCCTTCTTTTACTTAACTAGGTAAAAGTTCAGTGTATCTGGATGCAAGTTCACAGCTTGCAGCCTAGGGCTTCAGCAAATTTAGCTACTAATGCTAAGCAAGTTATACGAAGCAAGTTCTGTGTAAGTAGTACACCAAATCGCACAACAGGCTTGCAGTGACGGTAGAAGATCAGGGCAGTCAGCACCAGGAGCAGAAGAAAGACAGCTATGAGGGCCACGTTTTGCAGCTAGGCATGGTGGGACCTGTGGCCCAGACTTCGTCTGCAGGGTTCCCTGGAAAGCCTGTAAAGTCAGATTAGGATGAGAAGATACTGGAGTAGGTCGGGGGCCTAGAAAAGTCCCAGGGTGCCTGACTGCATTCAGCACCAACAGATGTGCCCAGTAGGCTGGAGGATGCTGCTTGGACCGTCATCTCCCCTAGCCCTGCCCGGCTGACCAAGAAGGATCTGCAGAGCACTTTGGAGCATCCTTACGCAGCGGCTGAGGCAGCCTGGGAGGAGGAGTACCCATCGAGAGCAAGCCTTGCGTCTCCTGGAGAGAGCGGGCTGGCGGGAGAGTACAGACATACAGTGGGATGGGGGGCATGGCTTTGAAACGTGCCGCCCTGAGCACGTCCGGGAAGCAGGACGCCTTGCCTCCAGGCTCCTCTTGCACTCACGGGCTAGAAACAGGCTGGTAACAGTGTTGGGTAGGAGGCAAGAGGTACAGAGAGCAGAGAGAAGGCCTGCAATTAATCGTGGAACACATAGTAGGAGGGAGAAATGTGACAAGAGACACCTGACAGACAGAAAAGGGAAGTCTAGGTCTGTTCATTCCCTCTTGGTTACGTAGGGGGAAACCGAGGTGCAGGAGGTGGTGAGCCGCTTGGCCCTAGCTCCATGGCTGAGCTGGGAGTTAAGCTGTGCTTTCCCGAGTCCGCTTCGCTCCCTGTTGGCCACGGTCCCTGCTCAGGTGCTCCCTTCAGCACGCTGCTGCCCGTTTCTGTTATGTGCTGGCAGCTTTTTCCGAAAATGGTGCCCGTCTGCCCAGCTGCAATACCTGCATACATCTCCCACGTCTGGCTCAGGTGGGGGCTGCATACGGGGGGCTCTCCATCCAGCACAGGAGAAGCCAGATTCAGAAGCGGCCCTGGCCCATGGCTCATCTGGCTGGGGCTCAGCATTGAAACACTTTGCACACTTTGGATTGCAAAATAATCTCTGCTTGGGCTATGCTGGAAAGGGAGGGCAGGGATGTGTTTTGTCTTCCTGGAGACACCAGATAGCTTCGTGATCACTGGATCCCCCAGCCCAGGCAATCCTAGCAGCCGAGCCACGAGAAAGAGTAAGATCCCCAGCGCCCGGGAGGATTCGGCCAGGCAGCCCCTGCCGCAGCAGGGCTCTTTGCAGGGTGGTGACCAGGCAGGGCATCCCCTGGCCAAGAGGCAGAGGGCTTTGTGCTGGTCCAGCCCTTCCCCTGCACAGAAACGTCTGTGGCTTGGGGGAGGCTGTGATGCATCTCAGGTCTGCATTGCGCTAGGAGGAAACAGCGCCTGGTCTCCCATTCCCCACAAGCTAAATGTCAAGGGGCGCTTCCAGTAATGGGCACCAGAGCTTGGCAGGCTCGGACACGTCTGCCCACCTGCCCACAGCCCCTTCCCAGTGCTTTCGCTCAGCACAGCCGCCCCTTCACGGCTTCCCGGGCAGCTGAAGAACATCCTGGAGCTGCTCAGGGCTGGTTGGTGGACACTGCTCGGTCACCTGCAGAAGATTTCAGCCCTGTTTCCTCTTTGAAAATGATCCAGAGGGGACTCCGGTGCACACAGCTTTCTCTCTGACCTAACCCTGTGTCACCGGACAAGTGTGCCGCAACACGGCAGCCTGTTTCTGGAGGCGGGATGAGCCCGAGCATCCACTGGTACAGGCAGGGACCGTGTCCCTGCTTCACCAAGCAGAGCTGGGTACCAGCCCTGAGAGACAAGGCAGCCAGGACCATACGGAGCAGCCACTCCTGTGTGGCTGGCCACACCTGCATCTGAGCCAGCTCCTGGGTGGGCCTGTGGTCCTCACCAACTTTGTGTTGCCAAAACCCCCTGCTCTTGACCAACCCCTGTCAGCCCCTCACCCTGATGGGTATTTAAGCTTCAGCTGGTCAGGCCCAGCCTGGTCTGCAGTGGTAGCCATGGGCAGAGGGTGCAGATGTCTGCCCTTGTCCAAGGGCATCAGCATGGGGGACCGGGCCAGTTCCTCAGCGAGTGCGTGCAGGTCTCTGTCTACAGTCCAGCTGCTGTTTGGGGCTGAGCTGTTCTCTCTGCCATCAGGCCCTTCACCATGCCCGGGATGCTCCTCTGCACTGCTGGTCCAGAGACTGCAGCCAGCTGTCCTTGTGCAGCATTGGCCACTGCGCTCAGGAGAGATGTAGTTGCCTTGGAGCTGAGGAAGGTTGCCTTGAGAAGGGCCCAAGGTGGCAGGTTTTGGCCTCCCAGGCTGAAGGCTACCCTGCCTCAGGCAGGCATGCTCCCCTTTGAGAAGCTTATGGCTCCAATTCCTCTCTTCAGGCCCCACTTGCCAGGCAGCCCCTCCTCACATCTGTGCCTGGTGATTGTCAGAATGCAATCAAGCCAAAGGGTGATTGCATCTCCTGCTTGTTGCTGTAATGTAATCACTGCCAGGGCCACTGCAAAGGCTCCTTGTACAGCAGCGTGGAGCCCAGCAGCTGCATGAGGCTTTTTCAGCCCTCTGTCACTCGAGACACCAGCTTCTCATCTCCGCTGGGTGTGGGTGCCCAGACAGGTCACGTCACCGGGCTGATCCGCAGCATGAGTCCCCGCTTCCTCCGGACGCAGGCCGTGGAGGGAAGCGTCTGCGTGCACCACAGCCAGCCCAGTGCACCTGAGGGCGGGCAGGAGCTGGGTGGCTCACAGCAGCCGTTTCTCGCACAACCACCCTGCCTCATGGCCTGGGGTCCCCACCACGACCCTCCCCTGGTGCTGCCGTGCTGCCGGCAGAGCTCTCCTCAGAGCTGCCCCAGGCCACATCTCGTAGGTGTGAGCAGAGACTACCCGACTCTGATGGGGTGCCGTGGGAATCCACAAGCCAATCGCTGGCTGTGATGGCCTGGCGCACCTACCCTGCCCATCCCAGTGTGATGGCAGCCAGCACCTGGCTGATCCCCACTATTCTCCAGGACCCCCTCATAACCCTGCTAACCCTATGGCAGCTACCAGAGGTGTTTGTCGGGCTGCCTGGTTCCCCTGCCACAGAGGGAGGACTCACATCGCTGAGGATGGGCTGGCGCAGGCTCTGACAAGCCAGCAGCAATGACAGTGCTCCCACTGCCATGCAGGAGAGGCATGGTGCCCAGGTCCACAGCCTGCTGGGTTCTCCAGGCCCTTGTGAGGTGGCCATTGTTCTGGAAGGTCTCCACCCCATGAGAGGCATGAGGCAGGAGCCAGTGCTATTCCTGGGAGGGGAAACATCTGCCACTGTTTGGGGCAGGTGCCAGGGAGGGAGCAGCCACCAGTTGTGGGAAGATAGCTCTGGCCCATGACACACCTTGCTGGGGATCATGGCAAGGCGGCAGCTCATCCAGCAGTCACGATCCCATCAGAGCTCCTGGGAGCCACAGGCACCTACAGAACTCAAGTGAGCAAGCAAGGAGGTCTTGCTCGAGGCAGCCTTGGAAAGCAGGATGATGGCACTCAGCCACGGCAGCAGGGGCATTATGGGAAGGAGATTAAGGGAAGTGGAGGACCAAAGCCCAGTGCCGAGTCAGGTTGAGCAAGCGCTGCCTCCCGTGAGCCACTGATCCCCATTGATTGTGAAATGGACGCTGGGGCCTGGAGCAGGGCCTCCTCCCCCAGCCCTTATCTTTGCTGCTTCCTCCTCCTCCAGGACTGTGACCAGGCAGTGGGAGCTCATGCAAAACGAAGCTGAGGAGCTCTGGGGCTAATTAATTACTAGCTGCTGGTAATGCTGACTGAACCCCCAGGGAATCCAGGGCTGGAGCAGAGGAGAAAGTGCAGAGAGATACTGGAAAATTACTGTTTAATTCTTCAGCATTATACTGGAAAATTACTGTTTAATTCTTCAGCATTATGTCTGACTATATGGCATCTGGTAGATGAGGGACAGGAAGAAGCTGATAACGAGTCAGCCACCGTGACAGCTCTGCAGGCCTTCTCCTCCCCGGCAGCAGGGTTGGCCAGGGCCCTGAAGGGCTGGCTCTGGCCCTGGTGAGAGTCCAGTGTCTGGTTGGATGCAGGTCCTTGGGCCAGCACTGCCCATGTCTGGCCCTGCAGCCATCAGTACTCCTGCTGAGTGTCACAGCCAAGGAACTCTATCCGCAGGGCAATATGGTTGTGCCACTGGCGGGGGTGTATCCTCACATAGCGGGCAAAGAGGGGGGGCTCCAGGCTATTCATCACTGTGCTGGTGTGGTCTTGGTTTGCCTTGAAAATCTGGAGAGGAGAGAGAAATCAGGGGTGTGCTCTCCTCTGCTGGTATAGTAAGCCCATGACTTGAAGACATGATCAACCCAATCACCACTTGGGAACACTTTAGGGAGGAAAAAGCACAGCCCAGCTCACCGCTCTTCCAAAAAAATCCCGTGAGCATGTTTGCTGCCAAGGGCTGTGCTTGCTGCCCTAGGGATGGCCATGGTCTGTCTCTGGCCGTGGAGCAGCTCAGCCTACCTTCTCCTTGCCGTCCTGCAGGACTGGGCTCCAGTGCTTGCCGTTCTGGCTGCTGGAGACAGCAAACTCCTTCACAAACATGTGGGTGAAGACAGCTTTGGCACCTTGGGTTATGACTGCAGTCACCTTCTTGGTTACTTCAAAGTCCACCTGCAACCACTCACTGGGGCTGTTGCTCTGGGGAAGGACAGACTTCCTTCAGACCTTCAGCAACAATGAAAAAGACACGTTCGTTGCAGCGGAAGCCAAGCTGGCCCTACACATAGTCCTGGGCTTCACCTGCCCTACCAGGTGTCTGGCTGGAGCTGCTGGGTGCTAAATCAGTGCAGCAACTCTTCTGCCTGTGTGCAGGCAGCTTGCACAGTGCACGTGGCTGTACACACTCCTCATGCAGCCCTGGCTAGGAGAGGTTGCAAGTACCCTGCCTTCTAGGATCCCACCTGCCTGCCCATGCCCCAGCTGCCTGCCTGGGGATCTCCTTGCATGGGCTACCTTTGGCCTCCATGCGTTGGTCCTCCCCTGCAGGTTCAGGCGGGCCTGTGAGGGTGACCAGCTGGAGAAGAGATTGGTGCTGTAGGAGGACGCGGAGATGTGCTGGTTAGGGATCCCTCTGTTCTCCATTCCTAGGGGCACAGAGCAGCCTGGAAGAGAGGAGTGATGCTTGTCAGAGGGAGGAACAGCCCCATCACGGAGATGCCTTCTGGCTGTTCACTGCCCCAGCCACCCTCCGTGCACTTTCCCTGGTTACAGGTTCTCCTGTGCCTTGCTGCAGTGTCATGGCATGGCTCAGGGCCCCTGTGTGCAGCATGGCTCTGGCTGGGGAGTGCCAAACTACACCTGCCACTTGTCCCACCTTCTTTTCTGCCTGGCAATTTTATCTAGGAGGAATGTGAAGAATTTGTGCATCTGCCAGGACATAAGGAGAACCTGCCTCCAGGGGAAGAACAGAATACCTGGCAGGGAAACACCCTGCACATGGTGTGATCAGGTGTGCATGTGCACAGCTGCCTCAGAGCCGGCTGGCAGTCTTGTGGCATGGAGCAACAGCACAGCCGCTGCCGCTTGTAGCTGCTGGAGAGTCTGTCCTGCTAGTGTGTGAAGCTAAAGAAAGGATCCCAGAGCACCACTGCCCCAGGTCACACTGTGGGCCAGAGCAGTCTTGCCTTGGAGTGGAGGAAAAGCCAATAGTGTCTGTCTCTGCTTGTTCCATGCTCCCCCAGACTGAGGCAGCAGCTCCCCAGCTATCAGCTTAGCTGCTGCTGGAGGTTTCTGGTGGTTCAGGAAAAAGTGGTGGTGAGAGCTGGCCCCGTGTTCTCCCTCTGGTATTGCTATCTCAAAGACCATAATGAAATTTTCCAGCTTTGTTCCCCCAACACCTCAATGCCATCTCCAGCCTCCTCCTTCCCCCTCCACAACTGCCTGGGGAGTCCTGAAACACATGGAGCTGGCACCCAGCACCCCAATGGATCAGGCCCCGGCTTTGGTGCTCGGTATCTGGAGGTGGGACATACTGTTCAGATCGCAGCCAATGAGCTCCATACGCAGCGTGGTCTGGATGCTGTAGTGAGTGGGGTTAATGCGGATGTACCGGGCTATGATTGGAGGGTTGAAGCGATTTTCTTTCACTCCGGTTGCATCCACATTTGCAAAGAACAGCTGCAAGGAAAGGGAGAAAAAGGATTGTTGTACCAGTGGAAAGAGAGCTAGACAGGACAAGGATTAGTGGGGAGAACATTTCTGTCTGACACTTCTGTATTTTATCACCATCCTTACAAGAGAATGGCAGCTCAGGGAAATGATTTGAGATGTGATTCAGACCAAATAAGTGTGAATGGGCCACATCAGGGTGAACCACTGAGAAACAGGAGGAGGAGAAACTTAGGGTCCGTGCAAATGAACATGTTTTTATATTTTCACCAAACAGAGGGGAGAAAAAGAAGAAAAAAAAAGTCAGTCCTGGGACTTTTGAAGCTGGGAAAATTCTGGCCACAGCTGGAGTACATGATGGAGGCTTTTCTGGATACTTTTCTTCTCCTGCTGGAATGATCAGCTTATGCATATTTAGGTTGTGGTTTTTTCTAATGAATAGAGATCCTACAAATCATCGGCATCTGCACAATGTTCTTAGAAAGCCAAATTTGCCTTTGGGGTCAAATAAGATATTCAGGCAAAATCTTATGCCTAGCTTTAAGTAACATGCAACATAACATTAAGTGGTGGATCTTACAGCCACTTGGGATTGTGGAAAGAAATAGCTCAGTCAATTTAAAATGAGACAGATGGACACAGACAGCAAGTCCCTTGCAGGATTCAGTCATCCTGGCAGTGAATGCTCACTGTTCCTGCCCTAATCAAATATCTCAGGGGCTCAGGAGATCTCTGTCTTGTATACAGAGCTCCCTAGCCCTCATCACCCCAAGAAACCCTACTCTGGGAAGATACTCTCCTCAAGACACATTCGCCTTACCATCTGGGTGCTAGTGGCATTCCCCTTGTATTTCCTCCACCTTTGCCCATCAAGGCTGTAGAATACAACAAACTGGGAGATGTAAAGGCTGGAGAACTTTTGACGGGCCCCTTGGGTTTTTATGCCATGAATAATCATGAGATGCAAAAGGTCCACCTGA